>NC_084625.1:19947225-20144725 GCF_033978795.1 Nerophis ophidion | reverse complement strand
GACAAAATAAATGTATATACAATATACATTATAGTATGCTAAAATAAATAAACTAAATTAATAATAAATAGTAATCATAGTTTAACTAAACTGTCAATAAAATGAAGTGCAAATGAAAATACCACTTTAGTTATCATTTTGCGCTTACGAAATTTTTCGACGAATTTCACTCTGGTTGTTTTATGTTGTCATTACTGCCACAAGTGGTAGGAAAGTGTATTACGACAAAGTATCGCTGTGGCCTATGCGGACCACGGCTGAAAAAACATGTATTACATACTAGGGGGCGCTCTCGGCCCAACACTGGGTGGTTAAGAAACACTGGTATATAGTACAAGCCCAGGGTTGCCATTATTTCAGTGTTATAGTGAGATGATTTTTCATGCTCATTTTTTGCTGTTTTTATCCGCCACACATGAAAAGCCGGTCTGTGAAAATAATGCAAACACTAAACCGGTCCCTGGTGGAAAAAACGTTGAGGACCCCTGTTCTAGAGCAGTGGTTCTTAACCTTGTTGGAGGTAGCGAACCCCACCAGTTTCATATGCGCATTCACCTCTTTAGTGGAAAAAAAAATTAACATTTCAAATTCAGGACAAAGTTTCATGATTTTTTTTTTTTTTTACTGTTGCACAAAATGAACCGTCCATGAACATCATCTTGTTCAAAGAACAAAACTGTGAACGGCTTAAGCCGTCGCCGTATGGGTTCCATGGACCACTCAGAAAGGACATTGCTTTCGCAGGTTTGACTCTCGTTTATTTTTCAATAAAGGATGTCTTTTGCGCCGTCGCCCCTCCCGCTGCTGCTTATTCTCCGTCTCTCGCTCTCCGTCTCTCGCTCTTCAGTCGGCCGCGTCTCCGTCTCTCGCGTCTTGCTCTCTGTCTCTTTAGCTCCTCATCCACTGCTGCGGGGTATCCCACCCCTTCCGCCTCACCCTCCTCCGCTGCTGCCCCTTTATACAGCCAGAGGAGATAAGTTGATTGTGCGCCAGTGCACGATCCATGCACGTGTACCCGATTGCGGCCGCAATCTCCGCCTCCTTGCCGCCATCTTGGGCCGGGCTCCAGCGTGCCCTGCCCCGCTGCCGGTTCGTCGGCTGCGCCTCTCCACAAAACCAACACATTGCATGAACTCACAAAAATAACACACCTTTGAGAGACCAGTTCAGATATGCGTGGGCCACTCTCATGTCATTTTCACAGCAAAGTCTGTTCCTTTTCTTCGTATTTTTTAGTCCAGTCCGGACTGGACTCTCACAATATCGTCAGTGGACCTGACTATAAGTGGATATTTTTCAATTTGTCGACACCAAAACGTTGAGAGCGTTGTTGTTCTGAAGAGTTCCTGTTGAACCTGACTTTGCTAAATTTCAATAATTCTGTCGAGGTATTGGTCATTGACATTTGACTCAACAGCAAACATGAAGGGCTGTCTCACCCATGCCGGTTCTGACTCTCTTGTAGGGAAATATCCGTCGAGAGACTTTGCAAGCTCATATAAGTGCGTGGCAATTGTTTGCGTCAGTTCCACGGGTACAGAAATGTCTCCGATTCCAGACACATCTTGTCACTCACGTGTGCTCCCCTGATTGCTCAAGGAGTTTTTGCGTTTGGATATTGGCAGGAACTGGAACACGCTGTGGTCCACAGCATCCCAAACACGCTCTATGGGTGACATGTAAGATTTGGGACGTTTTCAGCTTCCAGGAATTGTGTACAGATCCTTGCAAGGGGTTGATCTCGAGTGAATGGAACCACAATGGGCCTCAGGATCTCATCACTGTATCTCTGTGCATTCAAAATGGCATCAATAAAATGCACTTTCCTTCCTTGTCCACAAAATACACCTGCCCATGCCATTACCTCACCCCCCACCATGGACCACTCCATTCCGTTAACATCAGTAAACTGCTCCCCCACAGGACACCACACACGCTGTCTGCCAACTGCCCTGAACAGTGAAAACCAAGATTCATCCGTGAAGAGAACACCTCTCCAACATGACAGATGACATCATTTGTGAGCATTTGGCCACTCAAGTTGGTTACAATGACAATCATTCAGGATGAGACATCAATGAGGGAAACAATGTGCTTCCCTGAGACGGTTCCTCACAATTTGTGCAGAAATTATTTGGTTATGCAAACCAATTGTTGCAGCAGCTGTCTGGGTGGCTGGTCTCAGGTGGAGGTCCCTGGCTGGTGTGGTTACATGTGATCTGCAGTTGTGAGACCGGCTGGATGTACTGCCAAATTCTCTGAAACACCTTTGGAGATGGCTTATGGTAGAGAAATTAACAGTCAATTCACGGGCAACAGCTGGGGTGCACATTCCTGCATACCAGCTGCACGCTCTCTCAAAACTTGAAACATCTGTGGGATTGTGCTGTGTGATAAAACCGCACAATTTAGCGTGGTATTTTATTGTGGGGAGCTAATGGCACACCTGTGCAATAATCGCGCTGTTTAATCGGCATCTTGATATGCCACACCTATGAGGTGGGATGGATTATCTTGGCAAAGCAAAAATGCTCACTAACACAGATTTGGACAGATTTGTGAACAATACTTGAGAGGAATAGGTCTTTTGTGCATATAGTAAAAGCTTTAGTTCTTTGAGTTTGACTCATGAAAAATGTGAGCAAAAACAAAAGTGTTGCATTTATATTTTTGTTCTGTATAAATTTAAAAAATGCTTTAAAAAAAAGGTGAATTTATTGACAAAATGATCTGATCTGTGGGCAGCCTAAGGCACACCTGTGCAGTAATCATGCTGTTTAATCAGCATCTTGATATGCCACACCTGTGAGGTAGGATAGATTATTTTGGCAAAGAAGAAATGCTCACTAACACAGTTTGTGAACAATTTTTGAGAGGTATAGGTCTTTTGTTTACATAGTAAAAGTTTTAAATCTGAGAATTCAAATCATGAAAGAGGGGAGCAAAAAAAAAAAGTGTTTATATTATTGTTCAGTGTACAACAACAAAAAAATGGTCATGTTTTGACTTTGTGTTTGGTGGAAAATGTTTGGACACCCCTTATATAGTGGGTTTGTCCCGCAATATTATTATTATTAATAATAATAATAATAACAATAATAATAATGATAACACATTTAATAACTGCAATATTATACTATTATTGCATTTAGGGTTACAAAAAAACGCGTTTTGGGGGCTTTTTATGGGTGTGTCGCCATAACAGCCAAAATAGGGGGGGTGTACTTAATTAATTGTGAAGTCAGCAAAGACTCAGTAGAGTTGACTTCCTGTTTACATTTACAGCACACGCTGGCTCAGCAGATTTATTTTCAACAAAAAGTGGCAGCTGAGAACATAGATGCATGCAAACAACACAGCTTTTTTTGGGGACCTGCTAAACTAAAACACAGGCAGGATATATTGAACGTCAAGCTAAAAACACATCCATCCATCTATTTTCTACCGCTTATTCCCTTTTATGGGGTCGCGGGGGGCGCTGGCGCCTATCTCAGCTACAATCGGGCGGAAGGCAGGGTACACCCTGGACAAGTCGCCACCTCATCGCAGGCTAAAAACACAGAAGTACGATAAATAAAAAAGTGCTGTGAAGTTCGTGAAAACATGTTTGCTGCAGAGACAACTGAGGGCAGACCACTACTACTAATAACATCCCCTGAAAAAAAAACAGTGATTCAGCTTCATGTTGTTCAGAAACAACCTCCACCTCCATGATGTTGCCATCTGTGGTGACTTCGCCCCGCTAGATGCCGCTGTTTTTATCGTCATTTTGAATATGTCTTGCTTTAACAAAAGAAATGTCATGTTGGAAACGCATTTTGGATGCGCGTTGAGTCACCCCAAGATGCACGAGGACCAAGAGAGGCAGGAATTTCAGGTAGGAGTTTGGTTTAATACAAAAAATAAAATAACACTGATACAAAAGGCAAAAGAAAAGGCGTGCCGAATGCACGAGAAGCTAATGCTAACTAGCATGCAGTCCAAGAGTTCAAAATGACGTGCCGAGCGCACGAGAAGCTAAGGCATAACTTAGCATAAGTAAATGTCAAACTGTGACTTGGACGAGGATAGTTTCCCCGACGCAGAGGATGATTTGCACGAGCGAGTCGTGAATGTGAGTACATCTTTAAATTTATTTATACACTATAATACAAAACAGGGAAAACAAGGACGCGCTCAATGGCGGATAATAATCTAGGCCAGGGATCACCAACCTTTTTGAAACCAAGAGCTACTTTTTGGGTACTGATTAATGCGAAGGGCCACCAGTTTGATACACACTTTAATAAATTGCCAGAAATAGCTAATTTGCTCAATTTACCTTTAATAAGTAAATCTATATATATAAAAAAAAAGGGTATTTCTGTCTGTCACTGTCGTACATTTTTTTTCCTTTTACGGAAGGTTTTTTGTAGAGAATAAATGATGAAAAAAACACTTAATTGAACGTTTTAAAAGAGGAGACAACACAAAAAAAAAGAAAATTAAATTTTGAAACATAGTTTATCTTCAATTTTGACTGTTTAAAATGTAAAATTCAACCGAAAAAAATGAAGAGAAAAACTAGCTAATTCGAATCTTTTTGAAAAAATTGAAAAAATTTTTTTTTGGAACATCATTAGTAATTTTTTCTGATTAAGATTAATTTTAGAATTTTGATGACATGTTTTAAATAGGTTAAAAACCAATCTGCACTTTGTTATAATATATAACAAATTGAACCAAGCTATATTTCTAACAAAGACAAATCATTATTTCTTCGAGATTTTCCAGAAAAAAAATGTTAAAAGAAATTCAAAAGAGTTTGAATAAGATTTAAATTTGATTCTACAAATTTTATATATTTGCCAGTATATATATTTTTTATTTTAATCATAATAAGTTTGAAGAAATATTTCACAAATATTCTTTGTCGAAAAAACAGAAGCTAAAATGAAGAATTGAATTAAAATGTATTTATTATTCTTTACAATAAAAGAAATATATAAATACTTGAACATTGATTTAAATTGTCAAGAAAGAAGAGGAAGGAATTTAAAAGGTAAAAAGGTATATGTGTTTAAAAATCATTTTTAAGGTTGTATTTTTTTCTCTAAAATTGTCTTTCTGAAAGTTATAAGAAGCAAAGTAAAAAAAAAAGAATTCATTTATTTAAACAAGTGAAGACCAAGTCTTTAAAATATTTTCTTGGATTTTCAAATTCTATTTGAGTTTTGTCTCTCTTAGAATTAAAAATGTCAAGCAAAGCGAGGCCAGCTTGCTAGTAAATAAATAGAATTTAAAAAATAGAGGCAGCTCACTGGTAACTGCTTCTATTTGAGCTATTTTTAAAACAGGCCAGCGGGCTACTCATCTGGTCCTTACGGGCTACCTGGTGCCCGTGGGCACCGCGTTGGTGACCCCTTATCTAGGCTATGAAACACAAACGGGAAACAAAAACACTTGCTCGATGGCATGAATAATGGACATAAACAAAAGACTTAGCACAAAGGCAATTGACTATGAACTATAAACAAAAAGTTAAATGACAAGGAACTGTGGATGAGGGCATGAAGGTAGGAACAGCATGGGTAGGGTGTGTGAAGATGCCAGACTGAATACTTGGCAACTACCGGTTTAAATAATACCAATGATAATTAAAAGCAGGTGTGAAAACTGAGGACAGGGGCGTGACATGACAGGTGAAAAACTAATGAGTTGTCATGGAGATGAAAACAAATCAGGAAGTGCCAAGACAGAACTAAATGTCCAAAAAACTAAACATAACCTGACCAGACATGGCTCAAGACTGAACAAAGGTAGAAGGCAGGCTTAAAATACAGAAGCAATAATCAGAACACAGGTGCGCGTAACAAACAAGAGCAGGTGGAACAAATTAGAAACCATGGTAACAAGATAAAACAGGAAGGGCAAAAACTAACAGGAAGAGTCCAAAACGATCGACAAAACACAAAAGGACTCAAAAACCAAAACCATATATGATCCGGGCGGCGGATCATAACAAGAAATATGGACTAAAACTTTTAAAATATGTCAGTCATGATTGAAGACCGCCCAGCAACAAGTTGAGGCGACAAACAAAAAAGGACATCTCCACTCGTCCACCGTTGACGGCGTCACCTCAACAACCTGTCGGCGACGTCCCTCTGGCCCGGGCTGCCTCATTAAACGTCCGCAGAAGAGAGACCGGCTGCGGGGGCGATGCATTATTGATGAGGCTTGCTGGCTTGATTAATTGAAAATATCCTCTGCAGCAGCAGGGGTGGGTGTGTGCGTTTAAGTGCCTCAGAATTGTGGGAACAACTTAATCACTTTCCTTCATTGTTATTCCCCCCACACACACACACACACACACGCACACGGCTGATTTACTATACATGCAATCACTTTTCTAAGCGATGCAAGAATGTCAGATTATGTGTTTTGTTTCATAAACTATTAATATTTTTTCACATACGCACAACCCTTTTGCTCCTCAACCACCGCACACAAAAGGGTGAAGAATTGTTCTAACAATGTGTCGCCCGCGCTATTATTTTCATGACGCGTACACCACGTGGTGGCGCCGTTAATTTGCAATTTCTCAGACAGGACGATGGGCTCTGCAGGTCACCATGGAGTTTGGCGGATGACTTACGGCAGGGGTTTCAGACTCGTTCTCATTGGGGGCCACATCGCAGCCGTTTTTTTTAACTAGTTAAAATTATGCATATGGGCAAATACTATATGATTAATCACGATTAATTAGAATTCAAGTGTGACGCATCTGATTAAAAAAAAACATATATACTAAATATAATTTGACAGCACTAATAGTATGTATAGCAACCTAAAATCATTACACAGTTGCTGATGCTTTGAATTATTAGATTTATTTATGTTTAGCCGAGGGTGGAGTCGTTGCTTTGTTGGGTCTGCTCCCCCGCACCCCAGCAGACGATGGCATGGAACATTGCAGAGGCCACCACAGTGTATATGTTTATTTTTTTTTGTTTTTACTTCTGTAGCTGTATGTAGAAGAGGCTGGTTGCATCAACTCTGCTCTTACAATGTCTTTAAAGGCCTACTGAAACCCACTACTACCAACCACGCAGTCTGATAGTTTATATATCAATGATGAAATATTAACATTGCAACACATGCCAATACGGCCGGTTTAGTTTACTAAATCACAATTTTAAATTTCCCTCGGAGTTTCTTGTTGAAAACGTCGCGGAATGATGTCGCGTGTTAGTGACGTCTCGGGTTGGATGGGACATATTAGCTCAGCACCACTTACACCTAAAAGTCGTCTCTTTTCGTCGCATAATTACACAGTATTTTGGACATCTGTGTTGCTGAATCTTTTGCAATCGGTTAAATTAATAATGGAGATTATAAAGAACAATGCTGTTGGTGGAAAGCGGTGGATTGCAGCTGTCTTTAGCACCGAGACACATCCGGTGTTTCTTTGTTTGTTGTGAAGCTTTAACACAGAGCGGTCAAGCGAACATGTTTCTCTACTTCAACCAGCATGTTTTTGGATGTGATATTGTGATATTAAGTCGGCTCTTACCGGAGACATCAGTGGGTTATGCGTCCTCCTGCAGTAGCTGTCAAAAAAGGCAGCTGTGAGCTTAGCTCCTCGGCTTCTCTCTGAGACACTGGCGTGTTCACCGCAGCCATCCGACTTTGAGGTATGTCTTTACAATCTCACTAAAACACTATTAAAACAATAAGCAGATAAGGGATATTCAAGAATTATCCTAGTAAATGTGTCTAATTACATCTGAAAGGCTCACACTGCCGCCGCCCGGAGACGTCGCTTTTTATTTATTTAGTTTTTCTAGTACTTTACTATCAATATCCTCATCCACAAATCTTTCATCCTCGCTCAAATTAATGAGGGAAATTGTTGCTTTCTCGGTCCGAATTGCTCTTACTGCTGGTGGCTCACATTATAAACAATGTGAGGTTGTGAGGAGCCCTCACACCGGTGACGTCACGCGCACATACTTCCGGTAAAGGCAAGGCTTTTTTATGAGCGACCAAAAGTTGCGAACTTTATTGTCGATGTTCTCTACTAAATCTTTTCAGCAAAAATATGGCAATATCGCTAAATGATCAAGTATGACACATAGAATGGACCTGCTATCCCTGTTTAAATAAGAAAATCTCATTTCAGTAGGCCTTTAAAGTAGACCTGGGCAATTATTTTGACTCCGGGGCCAAATTTAGAGAAAAAAATATGTCTGGGGGCCGGTATATCTGATTTTTAGGAACACTGATACAAAACCTCACAATAATGTCTGATTGACCCTAAAGGGAATAAGTGGTGGAAAATGGATGGGTGGATGGATGAATGCTAAAAACGTTATGACACAATGCGATTTTTTATTTTTCTATAAAGGATAAAACACTGAATATTGACAACACATGAACGTCACACTCCCTTTCTATCAACATATTTTACAATGAAGTGAAAAATGCAACAAATAGTGAAAATGAACGCAAAGGGTACAAATAATCCCACCTAAAAACTGATACATCGGATATTTGCTGAATATCTCCCAAGGATCAATAAAGTACTTTCTATTGTATATATTTATTCATTTATTTATTCATTTATTTATTTATTTATTTATTTCGGCAATCTTCACATAAAACAAAGAACAACAACAAAAAAAGAAGAAAAAAAAAACACTAATTTGAGCAATGATTGAGCCGAAAGGGTGTAGGTTGAAGCAACGCTTATATAAACCTACCCCATCACAACAAGAACAAGGTTCAAAATATATAAAATCTAAAACATGCTTCACTTATATTACTTTTTTTTAAACAATATACAAGCAACATAACATATATGCAGCACACGTCTCATATACACAGTTTAACATTTATATCAAACATATACATTTGTACACTTATATATATATATATATATATATATATATATATATATATATATATATATATATATATAATATATACACAATTCATTTAAATTCCATATAAAGTGGTAATATATACATTTTAATATAACCTACATGTATAATTATGAAATCATAAATTGTATTTATATACATATTATATATTATTGTCTTTCTAAAACAATGTTTGCTCTTCTTTCTTATATTTACTAATGATAAATGATTTAAAAAGCTTTTTAAACTGGTTTATGTTGGTGCTGTGTTTTATTTCATCCTTTAAACAGTTCCATATTTTAACCCCTGCTATTGTTATACTCATTCGTTTCTGCGTTGTTCTACAATATTGGATCTTAAAAAGTAGTTCTCCTCTTAAATTATAATTCCCTTCTCTCTGTAAAAATCATCTCTGTAACCCTGTTGGAAGTAAATGTTTACTTGCTTTATAAATCATTTGGGCAGTCTTGAGTTGGATGAGATCTGGTAGTTTTTTTTTTTTTTTTTATATCACTAAGCTTTAGAACTTTGTTGTGAAAATCTCCGTCCGCGTCTGTGGAAACGCTTCTCGCTCACACTGTTGGTGCCTCGTCTGAGCTGCTGTGACATGGATGACAATAGTAACTAAATAGATTACCATAGTAACTAGTATATCATCGATAAGTGCAAATTCCAAGCATTAAAATACTTTGTATTGTCGAAGACTTACGGTCAATACAAAACATCACTGCACATCATAATGGCAGCTACACTTTCCATCTTAAAGATCTAAAAACATTATTTGGGAATGTCCGGTGGACCGGATTGTAAAGCTCAACGGGCCGCATGTGGCCCCTGGGCCTTACTTTGCCCAGGTCTGCTTTAAGGTCTCCTGTGTTCTTTGATGTTTGATGTTTCCCTCGTACACACATGTTTATGTGTGCTATGGCTGTGGATTTTTTTCCCTTGGCCTCAGTTACCTGGTTCTCACCTTTTTTGTAAGGTGCGCCGGAAGTTGGCAGACCCGTCAGCGATCGTGTTCTGTCTCCCTGTAATGTTTGTTTGATCTTGAGAGGGATTCTGCTGAACATCTTGATTTCCCCTCTGGGATTAATAAAGTTTTTCTGATTCTTATGTCTGCGATGAGGTGGCGACTTGTCCAGGGTGTACACCGCCTTCCGCCCGATTGTAGCTGAGATAGGCACCAGCGCCCCCTGCAACCCCAAAGGAAATAAGCGGTAGAAAATGGATGGATGGATGATTCTGATGTTAAATTTGATGGATAATGTGCTTCGAAATCATAAGTAAAGGTGTCAAGCAGGTATTTGCTGTAAATTCCAGACTACAAACCGTTACTTTTTTCTTCCACTTTGGTCCCTGTGGCTTATAAACAGTGCGGCTAATTTATGGATTGTTCTTCGCTCACAGCTATACAACAAACAGTTACAAAAAAAACAAGCAAATACACTGAAAAGGCGTTTTATAGTTTGGGAAATGGTGCCATCTTTTGGATGAGTTTGCTCAGTGCAGGCGCTGCAGTGTCCTTCTATCTAGTGCTTTCAACCGGAAGTAGAAGTACTGTTCAGTCTTCTTATCATCCATAGCGTTTGCACTCGTATGGTTTCTTCATTCATCACTCCAAGTAACCTTTTAAAGTTTTACAATATTACTAAAACGATTCTTGCTTACTAAAGCGTCACATGTGTGATGTCTGTAAGAGTGTTTTCATGCGTATTTGTACTTGCTATCATAATGCAATGAAGCTAGCGTTGTTAGCATTAGCTAGTATGCTAACACATGTGTTAGTATTTTTAACTTACATTGGCATTCTGTTTGTATTGTTTCAGTTTTGTATATTCACCAAAACATCACCATGGACTTATTGAGATTGTTTAGCTGATTGGAGAGTTGGAGGGTCGATGACGACAACCTCTGCTTTGTTTAAACCCCCGTTTTACTGCCCTGTAACAGGCACTGTTTGGAAACAATTAAGGTATGTAAATGTACATTTATAAAATCTTACTAGGTAAGATTTACAGTCCAGTGCGGCAACCAATATGGAAACATTTTTTCCCCCTAAAATTTAGTGTGTGCTACTTATGCAACGGTGCAATCTATAGTCCGGAAAATATATTTCTAACATTACAAATATATTTTTGTAATGCAGTTAATCAGTGCTTCACAAACTTTAATCACCAAGTACCACCTCAGAAAAAACATGGCTCACAAAGTACCACTATATGACTAAAAATACAATACAGTAGCGTAGTAGGCATAGTATTCATAAAAAACAAGGCAGCAGTTTTATTTATCATGTATATGTAATATGTTTAGCTCCTGTAACATTACACACAGTTTGATCAGTAACACTGTGTTTGAATATTTACTCAAGTGATTCTTTGGCATACCCCTAGAGGGAGCCCACCTACCACTAGTGGTACACGTACCAGTTTAAAAATCACTGCAGTACATAATAAATAATTTAATATTTGGCATGATCAGATAATATTGAATTTTAAAAGATATGCATTTTTCTGACAAAATTAAAACAACAAATACTGTATTTTCCAGACCATAGGGTGCACTCCTGATGAATGGTCTAATTTTTTTTTTAGTCTTTTTTTTTCCATATATAAAGGCGCACCGGATTATAGGGCGCATTAAAGGAGTCATATAATATTTTTTTTCTGAATGGAAAACACTTCCTTGTGGTCTACATTTTCAGGCTGGCCCCTGACAGTTTGGTTGTGTTTTAGTTTTTTCTCTCTGTGTAGTATTTCCTGTCAGCGCTCTTGTTTTGGTTCTGTTTCCTGTTTGTCTCCCTGAGTGCTGTGTCCCCTCAGCCATGGCTGATAGGCACCTGTCCACACTTTGTGTCAGTCAGCCAGCTGCAATTTGAACCTACCTTCCCATCCGGTCTGGGCTGGATTATTGTCGTTCCTACCTGTCATGTCAATGTCAGTGTAGTTGTATGCGGTAGCCCATCCGTCCATCCATTTACTACCGCTTATTCCCTTTGGAGTCGCCGGGGGCACTGGTGCCTATCTCACCCACAATCGAGCCAAAGGCGGGGTACACCCTGGACAAGTCGCAATGTATGCGGTAGCGGTAAGCTATATTTTGTAGCTTACTCTCTTTTTGTTCCTACTTCCTGTTTGCTGGATCCCTGTTTCCAGTTTGTCCTCCTAGTTTCTGGTTTGTGTTTTTTGTCTTTATTTCATGGACACTAAATTATGTTTTCTCTGCATCTTGGGTTTCATCACCAACAATACACCCTGACATACATAACATGTAATGGTGGTTCTTTGGTAAAAATGTTGCATAGATTATGTTTTACAGATCATCTTCAAGCCGCTTTCTGACAGTCTTTTCCAGATGCGCCGTTTTGTGGGCGGTCTTATTTATATTACAATGGCAACATCGGTGGATGAATGTCACATAACCTTTATCGACCATGGAGTCGCACGGACTACAAAGACGAACGCGTGCAATTTTTCAGGATTTATGCAGATCCCAAATACAGATCAGCAGGAACCAAAAGGTAAGAAAAGTTGCTTTTGCATAATATTGCGAAACAAAATGCCAGATAATATGTCTTACCTTATACACACACCATACTAATATTTCTACGTTGAAGCACATCAAGCGGTATTGCTTACCAAAGTCGTACTAAAACATTTTGATCGATTTTTGAGCGCCGTGTGTAATTTTCTATATTTTCAGTGGAACATACAAAATGTTGGTGTTTGTTTACTTGAGTCATATTGCCATCATAGTGCAGCCTACACTTATCTCTTATGTTTGACTGCCATCTACTGGTCACACTTATCATTACACCATGTACCAAATAAAATAGCTTCGAGGTGGGTAAGCTCAACCAAATGTATTCCTTATATCAGGCGTACAGGTTATAAGGCGCACTGTCGAGGTTTGAGGGAAAAACAAAAATTTAAGTGTGCCTTATAGTCTGGAAAATACGGTACATAAAATAATGAGTCTTGTGGGAGTCTTGTTCACGAGTGAGGGAAGAGTGGATCGTGAGGTCGACAGGCGGATCGGTGCGGCGTCTTCAGTAATGCGGACGCTGTATCGATCCTCTGTGGTGAAGAAGGAGCTGAGCCGGAAGGCAAAGCTCTCAATTTACCGGTCGATCTACGTTCCCATCCTCACCTATGGTCATGAGCTTTGGGCTATGACCGAAAGGACAAAACCACGGGTACAACCGGCCAAAATGTGTTTCTTCCCCTGGGTGGCGGGGCTCTCCCTTACAGATAGGGTGAGAAGCTATGTCATCCGGAAGAAGCTCAAAGTAAAGCCGCTGCTCCTCCACATCGAGAGGAGCCAGATGAGGTGGTTCGGGCATCTGGTCAGGATGCCACCCGAACGCCTCCCTAGGGAGGTGTTTAGGGCACGTCCAACCGGTAGGAGGCCACGGGGAAGACCCAGGTTACGTTGGGAAGACTATGTCTCCCGGCTGGCCTGGGAATGCCTCGGGATCCCCCGGGAAGAGCTGGACGAAGTAGCTGGGGAGAGGGAAGTCTGGGCTTCCCTACTTAGGCTGCTGCCCCCGCGACCTGACCTCGGGTAAGCGGAAGAAGATGGATGGAAAATACTAAGATAAAATGAAGTATTTTATTGACAACCTTTTTACCAGTCTTTGGCATTGAAGTGAAGTGAAGTGAAGTGAATTATATTTATATAGCGCTTTTTCTCTAGTGACTCAAAGCGCTTTACATAGTGAAACCCAATATCTAAGTTACATTCAAACCAGTGTGGGTGTCACTGGGAGCATGTGGGTAAAGTGTCTTGCCCAAGGACACAACGGCAGTGACTAGGATGGCGGAAGCGGGAATCGAACCTGCAACCCTCAAGTTGCTGGCACGGCCACTCTACCAACCGAGCTAAACCGGTTGGTAGAGTGGCAATACAATTAAACAAATAGAGGCAGCTCGCTGGTAAGTGCTGCTATTTGAGCTATTTTTAGAACAGCCCAGTGGGCGACTCATCTGGTCCTTATGGGCTACCTGGTGCCCGCAGGCACCGCTTTGGTGACCCCTGATCTAGGCTATGAAACACAAACGGGAAACAAAAACACTTGCTCGATGGCATGAATAATGGACTTAAACAAAAGACTTAGCACAAAGGCAATTGACTATGAACTATAAACAAAAACTTACATGACAAGGAACTGTGGACAAGGGCATGGAGGTAGGAACAGCATGGGTAGGGTGTGTGAAGATGCCAGACTGAACACTTGGCAACTACTGGTTTAAATAATACCAATGATAATTACAAGCAGGTGTGAAAACTGAGGACAGGGGCGTGACATGACAGGTGAAAAACTAATGAGTTGTCACGCTTTGGTGACCCCTGCAGTAGACAGTCTTGAAAACATAGGGGGCGCCACAAATCAAGCAGTTGTGACTTTTAGAGGTCTTAAAGTTCCTCTTCATTTAGTTCTCAAGCACCCTCCATCCAATCAGTGTTAAGCCGACTTGTTCATGAAGTCAGGTTTAAAAATCCAGAGGCGAGACCCGGTCAATGACTAGAATAAACCTAACAGTTCTGGTGTGACTGCCTTGGAACCTGTGAGAGATTCGAGAAGGTCAGGACTCGTCTCAGCGGGCGTCAAATAATGATGTTGCCCTTTGCGCTCTGGTTAATGCTCTCTGGAGACAATAATCTTTTATGGCGTTGCTAATATTATCATCATCATTATCATTATTATTATTATTGTTTTTATAGTTATGACTTGAGTGTTTAATGTTGAGCCTGCAGACAAAACATCCAAACTCATTTAACTTCCCTGTTGAAGAGTGCTGGCTTTGAACATTTTTGTCCCTTTCAGTAAAAGAAACAGTGACCTTGTGGTTAGAATCTCCGCCCTGAGATCGGTAGGTCGTGAGTTCAAACCCCCCGGCCGATTCATACCAAAGTCTATAAAAATGGGACCCATTCCCTCCCTGCTTGGCACTCAGCATCAAGGGTTGGAATTGGGGGTTAAATCACCAAAAATGATTTCCAGAGCGTGGCCACCGCTGCTGCTCACTACTCCCCCTCACCTCCCAGGCGGTGGATCAAGGGGATGGGTTAAATGCAGAGGGTAATTTCACCATGCCTAGTGTGTGTGTGACTATGAGTGGTACTTTAACATTAAAACTATAGAAGAAGAAAAAAAGTTAATTTGAAGCTTTAGGTTTTCTTTATTGCTGCATTCAAACCCGCACACATTTCGTCAAAGTCCGCAATTTTAAAGGACCCTCAGCGTCCATATGACCCAAATTTCGCTAACAAATTCTCTTTATATCGCTTTTGCTCCTGAACATGAATCGGACAGTCATTTTACATTATATCAATTCGTTTTTGAATAATTGGGAGAATTTGGGGGAAGGTGTGGCACGGTTGGTAGAGTGGCCGTGCCAGCAACCTGAAGGTTCCTGGTCCAATCCCCATCTTCTACAAACCTTGTGTCAGGCTTGGACTGTGGATGTTTGTGCTTCCTCGATGCGAGGATGATGTGGGACGAGTCAGGCATGAATGTAAGTACATGATATTTATTAAATAAACAAACAAACTACAAAAAGGCAAACCAAGGACGCGCTCTGTGGCGGATAATAATCTATACTAAACTTAAAACAAAACAGCACAATGGCATGACTATATAGAAATAAACAAAAGATAATATCTATGGCATAAACAACAAAACTTACTCGGCGTGGACCAAAACGAACAACAAGGCATGAAACAGATTATCGAGGTCGTGAAGGAGGTGCAGCATGGGTAGGGTGCGTGCGAGTGTGAAGATCCCAGACTGATGGACAGAAAGTGAATGACTGCTCGCTGACTGCTCTTGTTGCAAAAAAGCTAAGTATCGTTCTATCTGTGTGATTTTAACTGTTTTGCAGCTTTATTTACAACTTATCGAACATATTTAATAGTTCAATTTAACTTGCAAATCACCCGATCTCTGTCTCACCACTTCGCCCTCAGCTAGCTAGCTGCTAAGCTAACGAGGCTAGCGGAGAAAGGCAGCGCCGGTCTGAAGGAAGCTACTCCCCCGCCACCGTGACCACCACTTCCCGAAGACAGCTGGCACTCCACTCGGCGACGGAAAGTTTCTGTGAGTATGGCTTCCTGCGCTTCATGCACTTTACTCATGGATAGGTTGGCTTTGCTAGAGAGCCGTGTCCGCCAGTTAGAGTAGTGTAATTTCGTAACTTTAGATGTTGCGGACACATCTGCTAGCGTTAGCTGTAGCGAGCTAACTAGCCCAGCTTGTAGCAGCCCTAACCGGCCTACAAGCTACGGTGTACCGGTTGAGACGCATAATAGATTTAGCCCTTTAGCTAGTCCTACACCCCAGTCTACCGGGCACCACACTTTAGTTATAGGGGACTCCATCACCCGAAACATAAAGCTTAGCAAACCAGCCACAATTAAGTGTATTCCCGGGGGCAGAGCACCTGACATTGAAGCTAATCTTAGGGAGCTAACTCGCAACAGGTCTAGTAAGCACGTACGGCAGGCTAACCGCACCACTAGTTATGCGAATATAGTAATACACGTTGGCTCCAATGACGTTAGGATGAGACAATCAGAGATTACAAAGAGAAACATAGCCAGGGCTTGTAATCTCGCCAGAAATATGTCCAGGCATCGAGTAATTGTCTCTGGCCCCCTGCCTGGGAGAGGCAATGATGAGAGATATAGCAGATTAGTCTCTCTTAACAGGTGGCTGGATAGCTTCTGCAGACAACAGGGATTTACGTTTATTGATAATTGGCCCTCTTTCTGGGGCAAACCTGGCTTGCTGAGGAGAGACGGCCTTCACCCTAACCAGGAAGGCGCTATCCTCTTGTCTCGGAACATAGACTTCGCATTGAGCCACATTTGACTAACTGCACTAGAGCAAGCCCGGTCACAGGCAATTACAGAGCCTGCTAGCCTGGGTATGGAGTCAGTTAAGTTAGAACTAGCCAGCGCCAGGCTGGATGATCCCTGTACACATAGCAATTTTCGTAGAATAATACACAACTCACAAAATGTTTTTTCTACTGTGTCTATGACTTCGTCAGAGTTAGACATGCGTTCTACTGAGGTGGCAAATTATGATGCGTTCAGTTTATCGCAGCGCCAAGTAGACAATCTGAAAATTCCCGTCATATCAATTCCTAGATATGGTCGTAATTATTTTAAGTACACTGCGCATAATAAACGCAACATTATTAATATTGCTACTACGGATAATTTTATCAACAACTCCTTAAAACAGCCCACTACCTATAATATGGGCTTTCTAAACATCAGATCTTTGTCTCCCAAAACGTTATTAGTCAATGAGGTCATTAGAGACAACAACCTTAACGTCATCGGTCTTAGCGAAACCTGGCTTAAACCAGACGACTTTTTTGCGATAAATGAGGCATCCCCTCCTAACTATACGAATGCGCATATTGCCCGTCACCTCAAAAGGGGAGGGGGTGTCGCACTAATATACAACGAAAACTTTAACTTTAGTCCTAACTTAAATAATAAATATAAATCGTTTGAGGTGCTTTCTATGAAGTCTGCCACACCTCTGCCTCTGTGCCTGGCCGTTATCTACCGCCCCCCAGGGCCCTATTCGGACTTTATTAGTGAATTCTCAGAGTTTGTTGCTGATCTAGTGACGCACGCCGATAATATAATTATAATGGGGGACTTTAATATCCATATGAATACCCCATTGGACCCACCGTGCGTGGCGCTCCAGACTATAATTGATAGCTGTGGTCTTACACAAATAATAAATGAACCGACGCATCGCAGCGGTAATACGATAGACCTAGTGCTTGTCAGAGGTATCACCGTCTCCAAAGTTATGATACTCCCGTATACTAAAGTAATGTCCGATCATTACCTTATAAAATTCGAAGTTCAGACTCATGTTCGGCAAGCTAATAATAATAATAACTGCTATAGCAGCCGCAACCTTAATGCTGCCACAACGACGACTCTTGCGGACCTACTGCCCTCGGTAATGGCACCGTTCCCAAAGTATGTGGGGTCTATTGATAACCTCACTAACAACTTTAACAACGCCCTGAGCGAAACCATTGATAGTATAGCACCGCTGAAGTTAAAAAAGGCTCCAAAAAGGCGTACGCCATGGTTTACTGAAGAAACTAGAGCTCAGAAATTATTATGTAGAAAGCTGGAACGCAAATGGCGCACGACTAAACTTGAGGTGCACCATCAAGCATGGAGTGATAGTTTAATAACTTATAAACACATGCTTACCTTAGCTAAAACTAATTATTACTCAAATCTCATCCGCATTAATAAAAACGATCCAAAATTTTTGTTTAGTACAGTAGCATCGCTAACCCAACAAGGGACTCCTTCCAGTAGCTCCACCCATTCGGCAGATGACTTTATGAAGTTCTTTAATAAGAAAATTGAACTTATTAGAAAGGAGATTACAGACAATGCGTCCCAGCTACAACGGGGTTATAGTAACACAGATACGATTGTATATACGGCGGATACTGCAAATATCCAAAATAGTTTCTCTCGTTTTGATGAAATAACATTAGAAGGATTGTTACAACGTGTAAATGGAATAAAACAAACAACATGTTTACTTGACCCACTTCCTGGGAAACTTATCAAGGAGCTTTTTGTATTATTAGGTCCATCAGTGCTAAATATTATAAACTTATCACTTTCCTCGGGCACTGTTCCCGTTGCATTCAAAAAAGCGGTTATTCATCCTCTCCTTAAAAGACCTAACCTCGATCCAGACCTCATGGTAAACTACCGACCGGTGTCTCACCTTCCCTTTATTTCGAAAATCCTCGAAAAAATTGTTGCAGAGCAGCTAAATGAGCACTTAGCGTTTAACAATCTATGTGAAACCTTTCAATCCGGTTTCAGGGCAAATCACTCGACTGAGACAGCCCTCGCAAAACTGACTAATGATCTATTGCTAACGATGGACTCTGATGCGTCATCTATGTTGCTGCTCCTCGATCTTAGCGCTGCTTTCGATACCGTCGATCATAATATTTTATTAGAGCGTATCAAAATACGAATTGGTATTTCAGACTCAGCCCTGTCATGGTTTAACTCTTATCTTACTGATAGGATGCAGTGCGTCTCCTATAACAGTGTGACCTCGGACTATGTTAAGGTAACGTGTGGAGTTCCCCAGGGTTCGGTCCTTGGCCCTGTACTCTTCAGCATCTACATGCTGCCGCTAGGTGACGTCATACGCAAATACGGTATTAGCTTTCACTGTTATGCTGATGACACCCAACTTTACATGCCCCTAAAGCTGACCAACACGCCGGACTGTAGTCAGTTGGAAGCGTGTCTTAATGAAATTAAACAATGGATGTCCGCTAACTTTTTGCAACTTAATGCCAAAAAAACGGAAATGCTGATTATCGGTCCTGCTAGACACCGACCTCTATTTAATAATACAACTTTAACATTTGACAACCAAATAATAAAACAAGGTGACTCTGTAAAAAATCTGGGTATTATCTTCGACCCAACTCTCTCCTTTGAGTCACACATTAAAAGCGTTACTAAAACGGCCTTCTTTCATCTCCGTAATATCGCTAAAATTCGCTCCATTTTGTCCACTAAAGACGCCGAGATCATTATCCATGCGTTTGTTACGTCTCGTCTCGATTACTGTAACGTATTATTTTCGGGTCTCCCAATGTCTAGCATTAAAAGATTACAGTTGGTACAAAATGCGGCTGCTAGACTTTTGACAAGAACAAGAAAGTTTGATCATATTACGCCTGTACTGGCTCACCTGCACTGGCTTCCTGTGCACTTAAGATGTGACTTTAAGGTTTTACTACTTACGTATAAAATACTACACGGTCTAGCTCCAGCCTATCTTGCCGATTGTATTGTACCGTATGTCCCGGCAAGAAATCTGCGTTCAAAAGACTCCGGCTTATTAGTGATTCCTAGAGCTCAAAAAAAGTCTGCGGGCTATAGAGCGTTTTCCGTTCGGGCTCCAGTACTCTGGAATGCCCTCCCGGTAACAGTTCGAGATGCTACCTCAGTAGAAGCATTTAAGTCTCATCTTAAAACTCATCTGTATACTCTAGCCTTTAAATAGACCTCCTTTTTAGACCAGTTGATCTGCCGCTTCTTTTCTTTCTCCTATGTCCCCCCCCTCCCTTGTGGAGGGGGTCCGGTCCGATGACCATGGATGAAGTACTGGCTGTCCAGAGTCGAGACCCAGGATGGACCGCTCGTCGGGACCCAGGATGGACCGCTCGCCTGTATCGGTTGGGGACATCTCTACGCTGCTGATCCGCTTGAGATGGTTTCCTGTGGACGGGACTCTCACTGCTGTCTTGGAGCCACTATGGATTGAACTTTCACAGTATCATGTTAGACCCGCTCGACATCCATTGCTTTCGGTCCCCTAGAGGGGGGGGGTTGCCCACATCTGAGGTCCTCTCCAAGGTTTCTCATAGTCAGCATTGTCGCTGGCGTCCCACTGAATGTGAATTCTCCCTGCCCACTGGGTGTGAGTTTTCCTTGCCCTTTTGTGGGTTCTTCCGAGGATGTTGTAGTCGTAATGATTTGTGCAGTCCTTTGAGACATTTGTGATTTGGGGCTATATAAATAAACATTGATTGATTGATTGAAAGTAAAATCCTTAAATAGTAGCAGTGGTAATGAGAAACAGGTGTGAGAGGCTGATGATCGGGGCGTGACTAGGGTAAACTAATGAGTAGCTATGGTAACAAAACAAACCAGGAAGTGCAAAACGTGACTGAATGTCCAAAATCAAAACATAACATGACAAAACAAAACATGATCTATAGGTGTGACACCTTGTCACGTCCGTTGTGTCGTTGAGCAAAACACTTCACCCTTGCTCCTGATGTGTCGTGGTTAGGGCCTTGCATGGAAGTGTGTGAATGTGTGTGTGAATGGGTGAGTCTTCTTCCTTCGTGTAACGTCAGATGTCTAACTCGGTGTCGCATAGCCAAACCTGCATCTCAGGTTCTAGGTGGAAGAGGCTGGTATCCGAGGGCGATCCATGTAAGGGGCAAATGTTGATTATATGTCATAAGGGGCAGATGTTGATTATATGTTCGCTGGTCTGCTCAGGGTCACCGCACTCATTACCATGAATTGATTAACGTGGACCCCCTTAAACAAGTTGAAAAACTTATTCGGGTGTTACCATTTAGTGGTCAATTGTACGGAATATGTACTGTACTGTGCAATCTACTAATAAAAGTATCAATCAATCAATCAATCAATCAATCAAAACTTGTATGCCGCACTGTCCGCCAAGCCCCACGTCTTCATTGATGACCCAAAGCGACCGACCCCAGTCCATAGAGGGTTCAGCGTGGTGCATTGTTGGCGTGGTAGGTCGTCTCCTCCAATGGGTCCCAAATGTCAATGTGGGAAAAGTGTCAAAGCGCGTTCAGTACCTTGAAAGTAGAAAAACACAAAACAAGTATCAACCATTTACCATTCATTTAATGTGTAGATAACTAATTGTACTTGGAACGGCCCCTTTCCCTCGCCCCTTATTGGTGTGACGTCATCTACAGAACTGGAGCCCATTTTCAGACTGTGTGGTAAAGGCATGTAAAATTAATATTCCATCCATCCATCTTCTTCCGCTTATCCGAGGTCGGGTCGTGGGGGCAGCAGCCTAAACAGGGAAGCCCAGACTTCCCTCTCCCCAGCCACTTCGTCTAGCTCTTCCTCTTTTTGGTGATTTAACCCCCAATTCCAACCCTTGATGCTGAGTGCCAAGCAGGGAGGTAATGGGTCCCATTTTTATAGTCTTTGGTATGACTCAGATGGGGTTTGAACTCACAACCTGTTTGGAGTATTCGTCAATCAATCAATCATCCATCCATGCATCATCTTCCGCTTATCCGAGGTCGGGTCGCGGGGGCAGCAGCCTAAGCAGGGAAGCCCAGACTTCCCTCTCCCCAGCCACTTCGTCTAGCTCTTCCTGGGGGATCCTGAGGCGTTCCCAGGCCAGCCGGGAGACATAGTCTTCCCAACGTAACCTGGGTCTTCCCCGTGGCCTCCTACCAGTTGGACGTGCCCTAAACACCTCCCTAGGGAGGCGTTCGGGTGGCATCCTGACCAGATGCCCGAACCACCTCATCTGGCTCCTCTCGATGTGGAAGAGCAGCGGCTTTACTTTGAGCTCCTCCCGGATGGCAGAGCTTCTCACCCTATCTCTAAAGGAGAGCCCCGCCACCCGGCGGAGGAAACTCATTTCGGCCGCTTGTACCCGTGATCTTATCCTTTCGGTCATGACCCAAAGCGCATGACCATAGGTGAGGATGGGAACGTAGATCGACTGGTAAAATGAGAGCTTTGGCTTCCGGCTCAGCTCCTTCTTCACCACAACGGATCGATACAGCGTCCGCATTACTGAAGATGCCGCACCGATCCGCTTGTCGATCTCACAATCCACTCTTCCCCCACTCGTGAACAAGACTCCTAGGTACTTGAACTCCTCCACTTGGGGCAGCATCTCCTCCCCAACCCGGAGATGGCACTCCACCATTTTCCAGGCGAGAACATTGTTTTTATTTGGAGCCTCCAACAAAAACAGCTATTCGGACCGAGAAAACGACAATTTCCCCATTAATTTGAGCGAGGATGAAAGATTTGTGTTTGAGGATATTGATAGCGACGGACTAGAAAAAAAAACAAAAAGTAAAAAAAAATGTTTTTAGGCACATTTACTAGGATAATTCTGGGAAATCTCTTATCTTTCTATTGTGTTGCTAGTGTTTTAGTGAGTTTAACAGTACCTGATAGTCGGAGGGGTGTGTCCACAGGTGTCTTGACGCGCAGTGTCTCAGGGAAGTCGACGGCAGCTTTATGGACGGCCCAAGCTCAGCTGATCTCCGGTAAGCAGCTATTTTTTACCACAATTTTCTCCCCGAAACCTGCTGTTCGCTGTGACCCATAGTAAAGTTTCACCTCCGTGAATTTTAAACAAGGAATCACCGTGTGTTTGTGTGGCTAAAGGCTAAAGCTTCCCAACTCCATCTTTCTACTTTGACTTCTCCAATATTAATTGAACAAATTACAAAAGATTCAGCAACACAAATCTCCAAAATACTGTGTAATTATGCCGTTAAAGCAGACAACTTTTAGCTGTGTGTGTGTGCAGCGCTCATATTTCCTAACAGCCCGTGAAGTCAAGCGTACACGTCATCATTACACGACATTTTCAAGAAGAAACTCCCGGTAAATTTAAAATTGCAATTTAGTAAACTAAAAAGGCCGTATTGGCATGTGTTGCAGTGTTAATATTTCATCATTGATATATAAACTATCAGACTGCGTGGTCGATAGTAGTGGGTTTCAGTAGGCCTTTAAAGCTGTGGTTCTCAAACTTTTTTTGTCATCCCCCACTTTGGACAAGGGGGAGATTTCAAGATAGATAGATAGATTCTAAATCAATAGGCTTACTTTATTTTTCAATACATATTCAATGCAAATTAATCTGTTTGAAAACAATCATCTGGACACAACAATCTGGACTAACATCACTGAACTTGCTTGCAGCCTCATGCATGCGCTCCTC
The DNA here is from genome assembly GCF_033978795.1 of Nerophis ophidion. Taxonomy (NCBI): domain Eukaryota; kingdom Metazoa; phylum Chordata; class Actinopteri; order Syngnathiformes; family Syngnathidae; genus Nerophis; species Nerophis ophidion. The sequence continues at coordinate 20,121,247 of NC_084625.1, read as the reverse complement.
CTCCAAAAAGATCTGAATCTCTGCCCTGAGCTCAAAGACGCGCGACAACACTTGGCCCCGGGAGAGCCACCTTGCTTCACTGTGAAACAGCAGGGCTGTATGATCAGCTCCCACTTCCTCACACAGTGCATAGAACAGTCGTGCTTTCAGTGGTCGTGTTTTGATCAAATTTACCGCGCTCACAACATCTGTTAAAACCTCATTGAGTTCGGGGTTGAGCTGGCTTGACGCGAGTGCTTCCCGGTGAATGACACAGTGTGTTCAATGCGCATTTGGCACAACCCTCCTTATTAGAGCCTGCAGCCCGTTTCTTGACCCTGCCATGGTCTGTGTGCCATCAGAGCAAAAGCCCACACAGTTTTCCCATTTAAGGCTGTGTTCTTTGAGGAAACTGTCCATTATCCTGAACAGCTCATCAGCAGTGGCTCTATTTTTTTTTAAGTATTTGCAAAACAGCAAATCCTCGCACAGTGACTCGCCATTCAGAAAGCGGACGTATGCGATGAACAGGCAGCCTTTATTCCTGTCAGTAGCTTCGTCCACTTGTAAAGCAAAACAACTTTCTTTTAATTTGTCTACGAGTTGTTCCTCAAGATCACTTGCAATGTCCGTATATGTCTCGCAACTGTGTCATTTGACAGTGGGACAGCTTTTAGTTTTGCTGCGCTTGTCTCGTCAAGCATGACTGACACCATGTCTATTGCAGCGGGGAGAATGAGCTGCTCAGCAATTGTGCGTGGTTTATTGCATTGTGCAATTCTGTATGCAACTCTATATGAAGCCATTTGAGCATTACTGTTTACTGATGCAGCTTTTACCGTGCGCTTCTCCTGTTGACGGTACTCTGCCAGCTTTCTTTGAAAGAAATCAAGTGGCTTATTGACGTGATTCGGGTGTGTGGTCTCGAGGTCTCTAATTTGTTGGGTCTTATGCTGTCTACTGCTAGCGGTTTTAGACACAGAACACACAGGAGTCTCTCCTCTGCCCCCAACACGGCTGCCGTGAATCCAAGAAGAAGATACCCTTCATCATATTTTCTTTTCGGTTGGCTTTTTGGTTGATTAGGCCCGTCAGATTTTTGTTTCTCTGCAGGCTCTGGCTCGACGACCTTTGAGGTGCGAGTCAAAAACTTATCTATTTTGTGTAATTGTGGTCCACACATTAGCCTGCTACCCATCCGCGCGAAAGTTTGTTCCGCTTAGCCCCGCCCCCATTAGTTACTGTTGCTATGTCTGTCAAACTTTCGCTCCTCCCTAGAAATTTAAAGCCAAAAGGAAAAATAAGTAATTTACATTTATTTATACAGCGGATTTCACAGACATAATCACAAAGTGATTTACAGTGTGTATAGAAAATGAAAGCATAATAAAAGAAAAAATCTAAGAATATAATTAAAAAAAAAATAAATACAAAATTGAGTGAAATTTCCTCCCGTTCTTCGCGCCCCACCTGTTATGTTTCTATTACCCACCAGTGGGGCGCGCCCCACACTTTGAGAAACGCTCCTCTAGAAAGTGTTTTGTTGTTTGTGCTATGGCGCCATCCTATAGACATGTTTGCTCACTGCAGGTGTGCCGTGTTTGTCTTGTAGCCGTGTACTGTGTTTCGACTTGTATGGATTCTTCATTCATCACTCCAAAGCAACGTTTGTAAGTTTTACAATGTAACTAAAACAATTCATACTTACTAAAGCATCCCATGTGTAATGTCCGTGGGAGTGTTTTTGTGCATATTTGTACGTGTACGTAACCTAATGACACTCGCGTCGTTCCATTAACGAATATGCTAACACGTTTACGAGTGTCTGTGTTAGTATTATTAACTTACAATGGCATTCTTTTTGTATTCTTTCAGTTTCACAAATTCATTAGTAAACTCACCCAAAACGTCACCGTGAAGTTATTGGGTCTGTTTTAGCTGATTGGAGAGCTAGCTTCTGCAGCTAGTGGGTCCAAGACAAAGACTTCTATTTTGTTTGATCAGCCGTTTTACAGCTGTGTGACAGGCACTGTTTGGGAACTATCAAACATTGACACTTCCTGTGTAAATAACTATTTTCACAACGTATATATCTGCGGTTAATGTATGTATGTGTGTGTGTGTGTGGTGGCGGTGGGGGGTGGGTGGGAGCGGGATTGTAACTATTTACAATTTAGTGGGTGTGGCTTATACACCAAGGGCGCTCTATTGTGGAAAATTAGACATTTGGTCTTCAAAGTGTTCAGTTCCAAAAGAAACCAAACCATGGCTTAAGACTTAACTATATAATCCTGTCATTGACGATTTATGAGTTAGTGATTAGGAATGTCGCATTTTACTTTTTTTTACAGAAATTCACAGCATGTAATTGATTTACGTGGACCCCGACTTAAATGAGTTGGAAAACTTATTCGGGTGTTACAATTTAGTGGTCAATTGTACGGAATATGTACTGTACTGTGCAATCTACTAACAAAAGTTTCAATCAATCAATCAATCAATAAGTTGTCTGAAAAGCATTTCTACATATAAAATATCGGAAAGCTCCGGAAAAGCCGACGAATATGCTGGAGAATATGACAGAATAAGCAGTTTGTTTATGACACAACACTGCCCACTACTGGTCTTCCATGAATGTTTCATTACAGTAGGGCGGGGGTCAGCAACCCGCAGCTCTCTTTAGCTCTTTAGCGCCGCCCTAGTGACTCCCTATACCTCTTTCAGAAATAAATAAGTATATTTTTTGTTTGAATGAATTTTCACTAGGAGAACAAACTGGTTGTTACAAATCCTACTGTTTATATAATACGTGCTTCACTGATGACAGTATTTGTCGAGCGCCGTTTTGTCCTACTAATTTCAGCAATCCTTGAACTCGGCGTAGTTTGTTTACATGTACAACTTTCTGAGAAATGTTTTAGGCCACTCCTTCTTTGTCTCGTTTTGTCCACCAATTTTTGTATTATGCGCGTGAATGCTCAAAATGAGCTTTGTTGATGTTATTGACTTGTTTGAGTGCTAATCAGGCATATTTTATCATTGCTTTCCTGCAAGCTAATCGATGCTAACATGCTATTTATGTTAGCTGTATGTACATATTGCATCATTATGCCTCATCTGTAGGTATATTTGAGCTCATTTAAAATTTTTTACTTATGTCCTTTGTGTATTCAATTTATATTTGCATGTCTCATGACATATCTGTGTGTTGACTGCATTTCTGGTAATTGTGTGCCATGTTGTTCCAGACCACAGCAAACATTACATAGGTGCCGTTTCCTTTAACTGGGACACACACATTTATACTTTTGGCCATTCTGAGCCAGATATTTCCAGAAATGATCTCCTCATGTGAGAAGCCTCTGTTTTATTAATGTTTCCAATTTTGCAAAATTGTGTAGAATAAAAATTAAAATACAACATTAGTGTCAACGAAGATTTTTCTCAGCCTTTGATATTAGGCCAATATAGACACTTCCATCATGTGTTGCCTTCATTATAACACTCATATAAGACTTTTAAAGTAATTTTAATATGGCTAATATAGACACTTACATCATGTGTTAACTTCATTATAAAACCTATAAGGCTTTTAATTTTTTGCGGCCCCAAAAAGATTTTTTTTGTGTTTTGGGTCCAACATGGCTCTTTCACCATTTTGGGTTGCCGACCCCTGCAGTAAGGGTATGATTGTATGTAACACAATTTTTCATCAATGCAACCATAAAACTTCACCACCGTGCCACAATTTGCATTAATAACTTTTTTCCACCGCCATGGTTCGAATTTAAGTAGTTTTTTTTGTTCGCCCCCTGCTGCCGCCTTTAAAGACTGTTTGCTCCCCTGGATGGCGTTTGCTCAAAGCTCCGACGTGTCACCACATGAAGTCTCTGCCTTCTGCTGGAATCGTCGAGGAATTTAAAATACTGCCCGATAAAGACAGCGCACACGTATCCTCCTGTATTGACATCTTGTGTATTTCCTCTCAAGGACAAGATCATGCGATAAGGCGAGGGAATACTTTTAATTAAATAAATCAAAATGTTCAAGTTTGCCGGCATGATGGAAATGTATCAACAAGGTCAAAGTCACTGGAAATGAAAAAAAATGAGAATAATTCAAAACAATGATGCCTTTTTACTTAGGGTTTAACGGTAAGTGTATTTGTATTGAACCGATACGGGGGTTTCGCTTCGGTTTGGAGGTGTACCGGACAAGTTTCCACACGAACATGTTAGGTAAGCACACCGCAGGTTGTGTAAACAATGCAGAGCGAGGCACAACAAACGGCAGGCTAGCAGCGACCGGGCTAGGACAACATGCAAAAGCCAGAGCTGGAATAACCTCCTGCCTCGTTAACATCTCCCGTTTGGAAACACTTTTGCTGCGCGGTGCCATACAAAAATGGAAGACGGAGGTTTTCCGACATTGTTCAGCAGCAGTAGGGTATGCTTCTGCCAACACGTCAAACATGCTAACTCCTTTGAAGCAACACCACCGCATTCAAGCAGCCTCTCCTCGGCGAGTCAGGCAGGGCTGAAGCAATAACAAATGTTTTTATAGCACCAGATTTAAGACCATCCATTTTCTACCGTTTGTCCCGTTTGGGGGTGCAGGGGGTTGCTGTATTGCATTAAAAACTAGATTTTGACCCACTTCTAAGGTGGAAGAACAATAAGCCTATATATCCCCTTACTGCCAAGTTAGCCAGGCTGGTGGGGAGTTGATTAACGTGGACCCCGACTTAAACAAATTGAAAAACTTGTTGGGGTGTTTGCATTCCGTGGTCAATTGTACGGAATATGTACTGTACTGTGCAATCTACTAATAAAAGTCTCAATCAATCAATCAATCAGTCAAAAAAAGCACTTTATATATAGAAAGGTTTTGTTAAGAAACCATTCTGAGACTTGTCTTATTTAGTTTTTATTTTATATATGTTGACTACATTAACCCTGGCAATGTACCCTGTGTGTATATTTATGTTATGCCATTGTTTACAAATTTGGTAAATAAATAACCAAAAAATTTATATTTTATTGTTTTCTTACTGTACCGAAAATGAACCGAACCGGGACCTCTAAACCGCGTTACGTACCGAACCTAAATTTTTGTGTACCGTTACACCCCTACTTTTTACAGTAGTTTTCTCCATCACAGCAAATACACAAAGGTCTGATAATTACTTTTCCTGATTTGATGTAATCTTTGATCTTTCTCCTTCTTCATCCCTGCTATCGAGGCTGTTGGCGGCGCCAGCGCTTGGCAGACGCAATGTCAATATCAACCCAGTTAGATATTTTTCTCTGCTCGCCATACCAATTAACAGTCGACTCTCATCATGGTTATTGGCAGACACGGCGGGCTAATATTTTTAGGGGGATAGAGGTAAACAAAAAAAGGAGGTCATTCGTCTGTTTGGGGGAAGCTTTCATTAACTCGGTCCAATATCTTGCCAGAGACTGACGGGTAGACTTTTTGAAAAATCAATCACCCTCCGGCAGTTTTTTTTTTGTGTATTTTTGGAAATGCCTGAATTTGCATGGAAAATTGCAGTGTCTTGAGATTTTTTTTTTCCCCCAATAAGACTGAATCAACTTTTTTTGTGAATGTATAATCAATGTTCTCAGTGTTCCTCCACATCAACAACATTTCAACAAACATTGGAAAACAAATACTGTGTTGATGTTTTATTTGGGCTTCACGGTGGCAGAGGGGTTAGTGCGTCTGCCTCACAATACGAAGTTCCTGCAGTCCTGGGTTCAAATCCAGGCTCGGGATCTTTCTGTGTGGAGTTTGCATGTTCTCCCCGTGAATGCGTGGGTTCCCTCCGGGTACTCCGGCTTCCTCCCACTTCCAAAGACATGCACCTGGGGATAAGTTGATTGGCAACACTAAATTGGCCCTAGTGTGTGAATGTGAGTGTGAATGTTGTCTGTCTATCTGTGTTGGCCCTGTGATGAGGTGGCGACTTGTCCAGGGTGTACCCTGCCTTCCGCCCGATTGTAGCTGAGATAGGCGCCAGCGCCCCCCGCGACCCCGAAAGGGAATAAGCGGTAGAAAATGGATGGATGGATGTTTTATTTGTTTTACACCTCACAGACTTAAAAGCAGACAGTCGATGGCGGTAAAAGCTCATACATAGAAATTATATATAATGAATTGGAGAAAGAAACACCAGCAAAGTCTTTCTTACTGTTTGCTCTGTCGTGCGCAAGTTGAAGAAGTTGGAATGTTTTTCCATCTTAAACATTCATTTGTGTTCCATAATTTTTACCCTTGGTTTTTAAGAGCATTTGTGAACAGGTGACTGCTATCTATAGCAGTGATGAAAACAAAACAAAAAAGTCAATATCAAAGCCTAAAAAACTTACATTATGTTGTTGGAAAAAATCTTTGGATATATCACTACCATATTTTCTGGACTATAAGGCGCACTTAATTTAATTAATTTTTTTCTCAAAACTTGACAGTGCGCTTCAAAACCTGGTGCACCTTATGTAAGGAATACGTTTGGTTGAGCTTATCCACCTCGACGCAATTTTACTTGGTAAATAGTGTAATGATAAATGTGACCAGTAGATGGCAGTCAAATATAAGCGATAAGTGTAGGCTGCACTATGATGGCAATATGATTCAAGTAAACAACACAAATTGTATATGTTCCATTGAAAATACAGAACATTACACACGGCGCTCAAAAATCTATCAACATGTTTTAGTACGACTTTGGTAAACTATGAAGCTGCTCCGCCTGAATAATTGTCGGAGCATTAAACATACATGTATTAATATGCTGTGTGTGTGTGTGTGTGTGTGTGCATAAGGTAGGACATTTTCTGGCGGGTTTTTTCACAATATTATGCAAAAGCAACTTTTCTTACCTTCTTGTATCTGCTGATTTGAATTTGAGATCTGCATAAATCCAGAAAAATTGCAGTCGTCCGTCTTTGTATTCTGCGGCGACACCGTAGTCAATAAGCTTCTTATTTTTCTCTATCTTCTTGTTATGGGACATTCATCCTCCACTGTTGCCATTTCTAATATAAAGTAGTGTAGATTTCTTACTTATTTCTGTCAGTAAATTCGCCATGGAAGCGCTAAAACATACTGGTGTGGTGAGTTTAAATTATTTACCCTAGGAACTTTAGTTATTAGAGTCCCGGTCGGACAGTTTTTCAAGGGACACATTTCGGTTGTTGTTGTTTCCGGATGAGGCGATGCTGCTCCGTTATTGATTTAAGTAAAGTCTGAATGTCATTAAAACAGTTAGCTCCATCTTTTGACACTTCTTCCACTCCCGTCCTTGCACGCTACACCGCTACAACAAAGATGACGGGGAGAACGCGCTGTCGAAAATGAGCCACGTAAATAAGACCGCCCACAAAACAGCGCATCCTGAAGTGACTGTCAGAAAGCGGCTCTAAGATGATCTGTAAAACAATGCAACATTTTGACCAAATAACCACCATTACAAATTATGTAGACCAGTGGTTCTCAACCTTTTTTAAGTGATGTAAACCCCTGTGAACATTTTTTTAATTGAAGTACCCCCTAATCGGAGCAAAGCATTTTTGGTTGAAAAAAATAAATAAATAAGTAAAATACAGCACTCTGTCATCAATTTCTGATTTATTAAATTGTATAACAGTGCAAAATATTGCTCATTTGTAGTGGTCTTTCTTGAACTATTGGGAAAAAAAGAAATAAAAATAACTAAAAACTTGTTGAAAAATAAACAAGTGATTCATTTATAAATAAATATTTCTACACATAGAAGTAATCATCAACTTAAAGTGCCCTCTTTGGAGATTGTAATAGAGATCCATCTGGATTCATGAACTTAATTCTAAACATTTCTTTAAAAAAAAAAAGAAATCTTAAACATCAATATTTATGGAACATGGCCACAAAAAATCTAGCTGTCAACTCTGAATATTGCATTGTTGCTTTTTTTTCACAGTTTATGAACTTAAATTCATATTTTTATATTATTTTATTCAATAAATATATTTATAGAGGATTTTTGAATTCTTGCTATTTTTCAACAAATATATTTATAAAGGATGTTTTTATTGTTGCTATTTCTAGAATATTTTAAAACAAATCTCATTTACCCCTTGGCATACCTTCAAGTACCCCCAGGGGTATGCGTACCCCCATTTGATAACCACAAGGAAGTGTTTTACATTAAGAAAAGAAAAATAATAATATGACTCCTTTAATGCACCTTATAATCCGGTGCCCCTTTATATATGAAAAAAGATCAAAAATAGACCATTCATTGTCAGTGTGCCTTATAATCCGGTGCGCCCTATGGTCCGGAGAATCAATATTGACATTTTTAACCAAACGTATTATTAATATTCCCTACCTATGTCAAAGTAATTTGTACATTTGATTAAAAAAATACCTTTTAGCAGCACAATTTTAGCTGAAATCTAAAGTTTCTGCTTTGGAGAAGCTCCAAGGCGACTCCCATAAATGTTTAATTGCTCTAATTAGTCTCCAGTTTTGAGAACATGTTGCTTAGTCAGTGAATCGACCTCTGGCTTCTCTCTGTTGTTGCCAAAGCGACAGTGCAGCATCTCTCATGTGAAGGATGTTGTCTTTGAGGATGTCAGCTGGCGACTGCACCTTGCTAATGCCCTCTAAAATGATTTTGTCATTTGATGGCTGGCGAGCAATCAATAGGAGCTATTTCAGGGCTTCGCTCTCTTTGTTGCTATTGTGACGGCTGACTAGATTCGCTAAAGGTAGACGAGACCTTGTTGCCAAGTTGCTCCTCAGCTTAGCTTTTGCCTTTCACTTTCCCAAAGTTGGCTTTCTACTCTTTTCCGCCATCATTTTCCAAAGCTCACAAAATTAAATCACGCTTCTACACATCATACTCTTTACTTTTTCCCCTTTTAAACCTACTTATCTTTGTGTAGCTAATACAGAACATTTGTTTTCTTCTTGTGTTCAACAAATGTTCACCGATGTCCCACTGGGTGTGAGTTTTCCTTGCCCTTATGTGGGCCTACCGAGGATGTCGTGGTGGTTTGTGCAGCCCTTTGAGACACTAGTGATTTAGGGCTATATAAGTAAACATTGATTGATTGATTGATTGAACACAATCTCATATTATAATTTTATATTACAAGGAGACAGAATCATGTGTAAAAAGAGCGATTTAATTAGTAATTAAAAAGAATGAATATGAGCCAAAAAAACACTAAATAAAACCGGAAACATTTATTAAATTATTTTATCCTAGATATAAAATTAAAATAAATACAATCAATTAGCTGCACTGACAGTGATTTTTCCATTTTATAATTATGGACAAAAGTGTAAAAATTTGTAAAAATAGATGCATTATTTAGTGATCAAACAGAAAGTAAAACAGAAAAGACAAAAGAATGCAAAAAAAAAAAAGATTTAAAAAAACATGTAATATCTAATTATTATTTTAATTATCGGGAAGATAAAATAAGTTAATAATAAGGTTGCTGTCAAAGTCTGTTTGTGACGAACACCAAGATGCAGAGAAGGAAGCAGGCTTTTTGCAGGTAAACATGATTTAACCTTTAAATACTAAAACAAGAACAAAACCAAAAGGGTACAAACAAAAAGCGTGCACGAGGCGGAGAACAAACTTGGCTATGAACAAACAAAACTGGAAGCAGGGAACAAAAGACAGTACGCTACAAACAGCTACCGAATATACCTTACCGCAACGCTGCATTGACACGACAGGTATCAACGACAATAATCCAGCACCGACTGGAGGAGAAAACAGGTCTAAATAGGAGCAGGCTGATGGACACCAGGTGTGGCCAGGTGCCAATCAGCCACAGCTGAGGGGAAACAGCGCTCAGGGAGAAAGACGGGAAACAGACAAAATAAGAGCGCTGAAAAGATATACTACACACACACAAGAGGAAAAAACTAAAACACAAAAACCGTCAGGGGCAAGCCTGACAGTTGCATTGACCAATAGTTTACCATTTTATAATGTGGGAAGAAAATAATGTGTAAACAAATAGATAACATAATCAGTAATTAAAAAGAAAGAATAAACAACACAAATGTGTAAAAAAAATGTGATCTAACATTTTTAATTTTTTTTTACTTATCCTATTTTGAATATTAAAAAAACATGAAATAATCAGCTGCTTTGGTAAACATTTTACCACTTTATAATATGGGATGGCTAAAAATATATGATTTATGATTAAAATAAGCAATAAAAGAAAATGAATTGCAAAAATTATAAAATAAAACCAAAAAAAATGTTAAATTTTTAATATAATTTTTTTTAAATAAATACAATTAATTAGTTGCATTGACGAACATTTTCTCATTTTCTAATAGAGACGAAAAAATAATGTGCAAAATAGATAATCTTAGTAGATAAAAAGAAGGAATACAATTAAAAAAAAAAAAAGTTGAAAGAAATCAAATAAAATCAGAGTAATTAACTAAATTATTTAATTTAAATATAAAACAGAAAAGAATGCAATTAATCTATTGCATTGTTAAATATTTTACCATTTTTATTGGGGAAGAAAGAATAATGTGTAAAAATAGATAACTCATTCAGTAATTAATTGAAAGAATAAACAACAAAAATGTGTAAAAAAAAATACAATCAAACATTTCTTTGACTTATTTCAAATATTTTTTTAAATAAATAATTAAATGATAAACTACTTTGCCAAAAATTTTACTATTGTATAATATGGGGATGGATAAAAATATGTAAAAATAGAGAATTTAATCAGCGATTAAAAAGGAATAAAAAAAAGGAAATGTTAAAATAAAAAAAAAACACAAAAATGTTTAAGTTGTAATTACATTGTTTTTTTTAAATAAATAAAATTACTTAGTTGCATTGATGAATATAAACATTAAAAGAAGGTGTAAAATAGATAATATTAGTGAATAAAAAGAAGGAAAACAATTTAAAAAAGTTTAAAAATATCAAATAAAATTAGAGTAATTAATTAAATCATTTTAATTGAAATATAAAACACAAACATGAATGCAATTAATCTGTTACATTGTCAAATATTCAAACATTTTAATAGGGGAAGAAAGAATAATGTGTAAAATAGATAATTTATTCATGATTAAAAAATAAGGAATAAAAGAAAAGACAAAGAAGTTAAAAAAATAAATAAAACATATTTTCCAGTATCACATTGTCCCTCAAACAGGTTGCAGCTCACATTTCTAAACAATCATTCCATCTTCAGGATTGCATGTGGCTTTTAGCGCTGTAGATTAATGCAAAAGCCACTAGCGTGCTTCATTGCTTATTCAAGCAGCACAAGCAGCATTCAGCACGCGCTCGTTCCAAGTCAATAAAATGTCCGGGAGGACTCGCTCAAAAGACTCATTAAACGTCCCCCTCTTCCCGGCCCGAAGGATGCTGTTAAATCACTCATTGTGACGCATTTTGCAGATGTAATCTCCACAAATAAAATAATTTAGTCTGCCAGGCAGCCCGCCAATGGGGCCGGCTCCTGTGAAGTTTTAATCAGGCTGTGATATTGAACTGCTCGGCTCGTAATTAAAAATGGAGCAGGAATTAAGCGTCAGACCCGGATTGTCACAGTCCTCATTTAACATGTAAATGACTTTTTCCTCAACAAAAAAATTGGATTACTCAAAAATGAAAATCTGACCCTCTGAATGAAATAAGATAAGATCAAGACGTAATGGAAAACATCAAATGCAGACATTGTTATTAATCATTGGCATGCTTTTTAAAGACAACCCTGTATTCATTTTTACACTTGCTACAGTATTTTCTCCCCGGAATTTGTGGATGTTGTCAAAATGGAGCTGTGACAGGCTGGGGGACGCCAGGGACTAATTCTCGTTATTTACAGTCTGGCTGCCAAAGCCGCTCAAGCGTGGCGACAAGTTTTGTCACCGGCGCTGTCAAACGGTTTGACACGTCCAAGAATCCTCAGACGGAGCCTCTCGGCAGCCCTTCAGTCCTGACTTTATGACCCTATCTGGATGATTTTCAGTCTGGCACCTAAGAAAGATGTTGCCAAAAAGGTTGGCATCAATGTCAGGAGTGAGTTCCCCGGACAAGCCACCATTAAATATTTAGAAGCACTGTGGCGGTGCAACCTGAGAGCGTATAGCTCTGCCCTGTTAGGATACAGTCCCATTAAAAGACACCTTGTGAACAAGAGCTGTTAATTTTCTCCTGACTTGTGTTGGATGTTTACATCCAACAGACTGGATTATGAGTGAAGAGGTGGAGCCAAATGCTGTAACGGGAAACTAAAAATACAGAACTCTTGAGCTAATAGGACTAGATAGCACAATCCCTCAGATTGATCAGCATTTAGTATTGAGTGGGGAGAAGGGGCTAAAGCTTCACTGGGGTCTTCAGGTGGGGACCCCCTTTTCATTGGTGTTTCGTTGATAGGCCCACGACACCTCCGGAGGGCTCAAAGGCGACATCTGGCGTCCCAGATGTGCCCGCCTCTGCCATTTCCTCTAGATGTCATTTTGCAGCCCAGTTGGGGTCCTTTCTCTTGATCCACCTCCTGGTACCCCAGCACCTCCAAAACCCTCAAATCTAGACTCCAAACATCCCAGAATAAGCTAGTCCGGTTACTTTTAGACCTCCACCCCAGATCACACCTCAATCCAACCCACTTCTCCAAAGGGTGGAGGACAGAGTAAAACAACTTGCACTGAGCCTGGTCTATAAAATCCGCTACACCTCCCTGATACCGAGTACATGTCAAACTACTTCTTTAACGTAAATGACCGCCATAACCACAACACCAGGGGGAGCTCCACAAACCACGTTAAACCCAGATTCCAATCTAACAAAGGTCTTAACTCATTCTCTTTCAATGTCACATCAATGTGGAATAAACTCCCAACAGGTATAAAAGTAAGTGCGGTTTTGAAGGTGTGATCCTTCAAAACCGCTCTAAAACAACACCTCCAGGCAACTTCAACACTTTACTAATACCCTCCTCCATTCACATCCCATCTCCCCGGATTATAAACAACCTAATGTAAATAATCAAATGTATTTCTAATGTATATACTGTACTTGTTCTTATGCTATCTGAACTCACTATGTTCTCTGCTGGCTGTACATATCCTACTAAATAAGACCTACACTGTTTCAATGTCCACATTTCTCTGTTGATGCAATTGTTGATGACTGAAGTCAGGGGCGTCACTAGACCTAATACTGTACTGGGGCACACCTGGGGCACACAAAATTCATGTGAGCGCGCAAAGCGCGCAAGCAAAAACATTTTTAGCACTTATTTATCATAAAAAATACATAAATAGTGCTTTAAACTATGAAATCATATCAGATTATGTTGTATGGATCTTTGATTAACCACCTGAAATTAACTAATGCATTTGACCTACTTGTGCACTTTTTTACTCCAGACTTCTAAACTGCTACTAGTAAAAGCAAAAAGGAGGAGCAATGAATGTTTTTGAAATATATATTGCAGTAATCATCTGAAAATTTAACATCTACAAAAGTAAAACAAAAAATAAAGCACCTCTACATCTCTCGGTTCTTTTATATTATTTAATTTCCATTTATGATAATGTGGCTAATCCTATTTCAGATACACAAAACTATAAAATATACACAAAACAATAAAGCCACAGTAGTAAAATAAATGAACAACTGTTGTGTGTCTGTTCAGGGAATCATTTTCTGAGAAGTAAACTGTAACGTCTCGTTTCCATTTTTGCAAAGTGGTCAATCACTCTGGACAGACATGGAAATATTACAGTAACTGTTATACAGTTGACCAGTGGTTCCCAACTGCTGGGTCGTGACATAAAAGTGGATTGTGTGTCATTTTCAGTGAGTCGCAGTCAGATGTGTGCATGGAAAAAAAAAAAGTTAAGGGAGAAAAAAATCAAATTGTGGCAACAAAACCAGATATTTTTAGCCATTTTTCTAGTGACTGTTAGTGAGTATTTTAGCAAAAGGCAAACCGACTAACAAGGTGGAGGAGGACTCAGGACAGACATGGAAATATATTTTTTTTAAATCTAAATGGGGCAACAAAACCCGATATTTTCAGCCATCTTTCTGAAAACAAATACAGAAATGTTACTATTTTTTCTGGAAACAAAACCAGATGCTTTAGTTGTAGCCATTTTTCTGGTGACAAAACAAGATTATTTTAGTTAGAGTCACACCGATTAACAAGACAAGTCTACTGTGCTATTTTTCTGTGAAATAAACTTGAATGATTTAAAAAAATTGGCTCAAGACTTGATGATATGGAAAAATGTTTTTCTTCCTGAAGATAAAGCATTTGAGAAGCACTCAACTCACACATGCTTACTCCAAATCATCATTGATGCAGAACCAGCAGACAATAACCAACATTATGTTTCATGTTCATTGGAAATTCCCCCGACAGCTCGTACAGCAAATGAATATGTTTGTCTTGATACAAGGAATAACGTTAGCTAACTTAGCATCAACTTAAGACAATGATGTTGCCTAGCTAGCTAGGACTTCTCATTTCTCATTCCTGCTGCTTCTTCTCTGCTGCTTGCGAATAACGTTCTTGAATCCATCTAGGAGTTACTCAAATCAAAATCAAAATAATGTAATTAACAAATTGTTGTCGGCTAACGTTACCTACATCACGCAGTGATTCTGATCCTCTCTCTCTCTCTCTCTCTCAACCGAAGTCTCAATCCACACCTGAATAAATTACCATATTAACTAGCCATGTGCTCATTGTTTCGTGAAGTGAATACAGAAGCAATCAATTACCATACTAAGTAGTATGTGCGCTGTTGTCAATGTTATGTAGACTTAAAACTCTGAAGCGTTTATTTTATTGGCTAAAATTTTTACTGGGGCACTGCAGATCAACAGTGGGGCACATGCCCCAGTGAAATATGTCTGGCGACGCCCCTGACGGAAGTACTGACATCAACCAAAGCTCCTCATCCCACCCCCCGGATTGTAAATAATGTAAATAATTCAATGTACATACTATGATGAATAACCTGTGTGATGACTGTATTATGTTGATAGTATATATTTGTACCATGAATTGATTAACGTGGACCCCGACTTAAACAAGTTGAAAAACTTATTCGGGTGTTACCATTTAGTGGTCAATTGTACGGAATATGTACTGAACTGTACAATCTACTAATAAAAGTATCAATCAATATCCATCTGCTATTTTTTTGGGCGGCATCCGACAGCGATTTAACAGCCCGCCGGAAGGTCTGATCTCTCATTCCCATTCCTTTCAGAAGCTTGGTTGGCAACGAAGCCTTTGCACCCGACTTCAACTTAAAGCACTCGGGCACGCCGGCCGCGCTGCTTTGTCTGCATACCTCAGTTTTTTGCGCTCATGTGCTTCCCCAACTGCTGCTTCTAATGGCACAGTTAATTCAACAATGAACACAGTCTTCTGTCAAAACCAGGTCCGGCCTGAAGCTGGTTGTAATGATCTCAGGCGGGAAGATGAGTTTCTGGTCTAAGTCAACCTGCATTTTCCAGTCCCGGGCAGAGTCTAGAAGGGTTGCCTGCACTCTTTGCAGATGGTTTTGCTTGGAGTTGTCCTGCTCCTACGAATAGAGTGGCGATTGAGTGACTCGGAATTGGAGGAGGGAGGGCCTTGTTGGTATGTCTCCGTTCTTCTAGGACAGGGGTGTCATACTCAAATACAGAGTGGGCCAAAATTGTAAACTGACCAAAGCCAGAGGCCAAAGTTGAACAACTTAACCTTTTAATAGGGACCCAAACAAGTTTTGCATTGCTCATTGAACAAGCAAGGCATATATAACTTTAGAGTGACATGTAAAATCGAGTTTTGTTGGTAGCGGGGGTCTATATTGTAGCGTCCTGGAAGAGTTAGTGCTGCAAGGGGTTCTGGGTATTTGTTCTGTTGTGTTTATGTTGTGTTACAGTGCGGATGTTCTCCCGAAATCTGTTTGTCATTCTTGTTTGGTGTGGGTTCACAGTGTGGTGTAACAGTGTTAAAGTTGCCACCCTCAGTGTGACCTGTATGGCTGTTGACCAAGTATGCCTTGCATTCACTTGTGTGTGTGTAGAAGCCGCATATATTACGTGACTGGGCCGGCACGCTGTTTGTATGGAGGAAAAGCGGACGAAACGACAGGTTGTAGAGGATGCTAAAAGCAGTACCTTTAAGGCACAAACCCAATATTGTTGTCCGGGCGGAAATTCGGGAGTTCTGTTGCCCCGGGAGATTTTCGGGGGGGGAGGGGGGCACTGAAATTCTGTATTCTCCCGGAAAAATCGGGAGGTTTGGCAAGTATGAGAGTTAGCATTGAATGCGGTGACACAGCGGCACCGCCACTGTATAATACCGGCAGGCCAGCTCTAATGTTAATTTATTATTGCCTCAAGGGCCAAATGAAATTACCCAGGGCCCGCGGGCCAGAGTTTGACACCCATGTTCTAGGGTGATCGCCTGTTGTCTTAGGACCTGGTTGTGTCTCCAAATGTAGCGGCCTTGAGACAAACTGATTTTGCAGCCGGTGAGGATGTGACTGGGTGTTGCAGGGGTTTGAAACTAATCAACGGTGCAATGACTCAAAGCTAAGACGATACACACGCTAGGGCAGGCAATGATGTTTTTTTTTACACGGGTGGGGAGGCCACTGGGGCTGGACAGATGGGTCGATCACCAGGGTAGAAGCAGAGCTGATTTGCCAGACACAGGTAGGTAGAACACAGTGTTGGCCATGAATGACTAGTTGACGTAGGTGGGTAGGAAACAAGGGCAGACAGGGAACTAAAACGTAAAATACAGGCAAGTAGGACACCAAAGTGGGTGTCCATTTGGAAAAAGGTTAATTAACTCAGGCAGGCTAAGACATACACTATATTGCCAAAAGTAATTGGTCATCCGTCCGAATGATCAGAATCAGGTGTCCTAATCACTTGCCCAGGCCACAGGTGTGTAAAATCAATCATGTAGACCAGGGGTGCCCACACTTTTTCTGCAGGCGAGCTACTTTTCAATTGACCAACTCGAGGGGATCTACCTCATTTATATATGTATTTATATTTATTTATTTATGAAAGAGACATTTTTGTAAACAAGTTAAATTTGTTTAATGATAATACAAGCATGTGTAACACATATAGATGTCTTTCTTTCACGAACACAAGAATATAAGTTGGTGTATTACCTGATTCTGATGACTTGCATTGATTGGAATCAGACAGTAATGATGATAACGCCCACATTTTCAAATGGAGGAGAAAAAAAGTTGTCCTTTCTGTACAATACCACATGAAAGTGGTTGGTTTTTGGCATCTAATTCATCCAGCTTCCATACACTTTACAAGAAAAACATTGGCGGCAAATTCCGTAGCTTGCTTGATTGACATTCACGGCACCCGAGGGTCTTGTGAGATGACGCTGGCTGCTGCCAGTTCATTATTATGAAAAAATGACCGGGAGGAAGGCGAGAAACACTTTTTATTTCAACAGACTCTCGCGCCGTACCTTCTGTCAAAACTCTAAAGGCCGACTGCACATTTCCTATCTTCACAATAAAAGCCCTGCTTCATGCTGGCGTGCACATCACTTGTGCACGCCAGCTTTCCGAGACTCTTATTTTGTTAGCGCAGGCAGCATTAAGCAGGGCTTTTATTGTGAAGATAGGAAATGTGCAGTCGGCCTTTAGAGTTTTGACGGAAGGTACGGCGCGAGAGTCTGTTGAAATATAAAGTGTTTCTCGCCTTCCTCTCGGTCATTTTTAATAATAATGATCTTGCAGCAGCCAGCGTCATCTCACAAGACCCTCCAGTACCGTGAATGTCATTTAAGTGACGTCTTGGTGAAGTTTGATGATCACTAATTTTTAGGTCTATTTTTTTTAAAAGCCTGGCTGGAGATCGACTGACACACCCCCCGCGGTCGACTGGTAGCTCGTGATTGACGTAATGGGCACCCCTGATGTAGACTGTTTCTACAAACATTTGTGAAAGAATGGGCCATCCCCTGGAACTCAGTGATTTCCAGGGTGGCCGCTTCCTAGAGCAGTGTTTGTCAACCTTTTTTGAGGCAAGGCACGTTTTTTCCATTAAAAAATCCAGAGTCACACCACCAGCAGAAAACGTCGAAAAATGAAACTCCACCAGGTCGTCGTGCCTTATTTTGAATTTTTTGGTGTTTTCCTGTGTAGTGCTTTAGTTATTGTCTTGCACTGTTATTTTAGTGGCCCTTCCTGTTTTGTTGGTGTTTTCCTGGAGCAGTTTTATGTCTTCCTTTGAGCACTATTCCGCGCACCTGCTTTGTGTTAGCAAGCAAGGCTATTTAAGTTGTTGCTATCCTTCTTTGTGTGGACATTGTTGATTGTCATGTCATGTACGGATGTACTTTGTGGACGCCGTAAGTTTTTGCTGTCATCCAGCATTCTGTTTCTGTTTAATTTGTAGCCAGTTCAGTTTTTCTTTCATTTTGCATAGCCATTGCCTTTTCTGTTCCCTTTTGTTCATTTTTGGTTTAAGCATTAAAAACCTTTTTTACCTGCACACTGCCCCCCGCTGTGGTCTGCATATTGGGATCACAACATACCACCCTCGTCTCACCCGACACATTCCAACTTTTACAAAGCAATTAACTACCTGGTGCCACCTACTACATGGAGTATTACGTGGTTAGCTTCCCCTGCCAAGTTTTACACAGCACAGACACTAAGCAAAGACACATTATTTGCAGATTATAATTATTGATTTGCAAAATATATTTTTGGACCAATTAGGTGAAGCTGCATAATTTCCCGTGGCACACCAGACAATATGTCACAATGGTTGAAAAATACTGTCCTAGCGAACACACACACATGGGCCCTCCTGCTACCCCCTCATTTTACCCATCTATCTGCTCCTTTCTCTCCCCTGCAGCTGCTTATTTGCCAATTTTGTTCATTTGCAAGTGGATTTTACATTTTTAAATGTATATTATTGTAGCAATATGGTTAACCTTTAGGATGTATGTAATTTTTGATCATTTGTGAGGGCAGCAAAGAGACTTATTTGTATGTGCGTGTTGGCAGATTAGCGCATTCAGAGGACAGTTCAGCTTGTCGTTGTTGGATTTGCTATTAAATAGAAAGTTGATCCATCACCCTCTTGTTACTTTTGTTTGATATACAGTATTGTGTAGCACTTTATATTGTGTTCAAAGTGTACGAATATTCACAAAAATATACTTTTGTCAAGGTTTGAACCCAATATTTATATTTACATTGTTTCTTATGGAGACATTTGCTTTACTATATGAACCTCTCAATTTATGAAGTTTGTAAATCGCCACTGTTTATGAAAAAACTTCTGGCAATGTGCATTTTCTTGTCCTTGGATCATTCCAGTGCACGCATACCTGCCAACCCTCTTGGATTTTCTGGTAGGCTCCCGAAATTCAGCGCCTCTCCTGAAAACCTCCCGGAAGAAATTTTCTCCCGAAAATCTCCCGAAATTGAGCGGAGCTGGAGGCCACGCCCCCTCCAGCTCCATGCGGACCTGAGTGGGGACAGCCTGTTTTCACGTCCGCTTTCCCACTATATAAACAGCTTGCCTGCCCAATCACGTTACAACATCTACGGATTTTAATAAAAAACTGCCCACACAAGGAGACGAAGCAGAAGAACGCCATCTGTAATAGAGTGATCTATGTTGTCTTTTGCCATCTCCTGGTGAATGTTGGCTATAGCGTTATGGGGTTGCTTTTGATTGGCCAACGATGTACGTGGTGTTGCGCACCTGACGGCAAGTGACTCTCGCCAGTACGCAAATGGCAGAACAAAGGTTACTCAAATAGTGAAAGGTAAGTGTTTTGTTTTTTTTTAGTAACCAGCAAGCACAGTACAGTTAGTAGAACAACTGTGTTTTTATTACTGTGTATTTCATAGGTGCCGTCTGAAATTCAACAATTTATTTTATTTATATATATAATAAATTAAATATATATAGCTAGAATTCACTGAAAGTCAAGTATTTCATACATATATATATATATATATATATATTTATATATCTGGTGAATTGTAGATGTAAATATACTCCTCCCCTCTTAACCACGCCCCCCACACCCCACCTCCCGAAATCGGAGGTCTCAAGGTTGGCAAGTATGAGTGCAACATATGCTGTAGCAAAAACCCCTGTTGCACGATCTCCCAGAGCGCACTTTTAACATGCTTAAACAAGTGCTTTGGTCCAGATTGCGATTCTTTATGCTGAAAGGATGACTCCGAATATTGATATTGGGATTTGAAGAGCAACACAATATAAATGTGGAGGGAAATAAATATATCCATGGGGACAGCCGGTAAAGTATACGCTAAATTCTTATTTAAACAAGGCAGTCTGCACCACTTTTGCACATGTTTTTAATTGTACACACAGTCTTAGTTGATCATACTAAACACGCCCACTAATAGTAGACACTATTTAGCGCTTGTTATTTGGATCTTAGTCAATCAGGCCCATGGACTGGTAGGACACTAGGAGAGAGATGATTGGTTAACACAGGTGTGTAGGATACAAGGAATTCAAAGGAACTGATTGGACAGGACCTTAGCTGATTTTTGAGACTCTAACGAGTCCCTCTTGGGATATTCTGGCCTCCACAGATTGGATTAATGGCACACATTTTTCACTGAAAGAACTCCTACTGCTCTGAATTCTTTTCACATCCTTCAGTAGTTACCCCACTGCTAAAAAGACAAGATGATGATGAAACGAGCAGACACTAAATCCTCGGAAAAAAAACCCCACACCATTTTCCTTGTTTTACATTGCTGTTAAAAGAAGCCCCTTCGCGGCTTTTGACGCGTCATCCTGTGATTTGTAGTATCAGTAAGTGCTTGTAAAACTTTTTTAGTGTGACTCTGCAGCTGTGCGCAAACAATTTACACTGAGCGCTGCGGACGCATGAATCATTGTGCTTGTTGAACAGGAAGTCGCTTATGAACCGCACATGGCGGACACTTTGACTCACTCCGAGCCCCCCCCCGCCCCTCCATGTTTATGACCTTTGCTTCCTCAAAGGGATGTGGCTGAGGACCTGGCATCAGCTCTTACAACATTCGTCTTGTTTTTTTGTCGTTGCTCTCTTTGGGCATCTTAAAACCTTTCTACTTAGTGACTGCTTTATGGCGCTTGATTGGATTCTCCTCAGCAAACAAGCCCTAGCAGACCAGAGCGGGTCATTATACTTAAAGGCCTTCTTAAAGGCCTACTAAAATGAGATTTTCTTATTTAAACGGGGATAGCAGGTCCATTATATGTGTCGTACTTGATAATTTCGCGATATTGCCATATTATTGCTGAAAGGATTTAGTAAAGAACATCGACGATAAAGTTCGCAATTTTGGTCGCTAATAGAAAAGCCCTGACTTTACCGGAAGTCGCAGACGATGACGTCACCCGTGTGAGGGCTCCTCACATCCTCACATTGTTTATAATGGGAGCCTCCAACAAAAAGAGCTGTTCGGACGGAGAAAACGACAATTTCCCCATTAATTTGAGCGAGGATGAAAGATTTGTGGATGAGGATATTGATAGTGAAGGACTAGAAAAAATAAATGAAAAAAATAAATAAAGTTAAAAAAAAAGGCGATTGCATTGGGAGGGATTCAGATGTTTTTAGACACATTTATTAGGATAATTCTGGGAAATCCCTTATCTTTCTATTCTGTTGCTAGTGTTTTAGTGAGTTTGATAGTTGATAGTCGGAAGGGTGTGTCCACGGGTTTCTTGAGGCCAGTGTCTGATGGAAGTCGACGGCAGCTGTACGGACGGCACAAGCTCAGCTGATCTCCGGTAAGTGGCGACTTTTTACCACAATTTTCTCACCGAAAACTGCTGGTTGACATTTGGTCGGGATCCATGTTCGCTTGACCGCTCTGATCCATAGTAAAACTTCACCTACGGGAATTTTAAACAAGAAATCACCGTGTGTTTGTGTGGCTAAAGGCTAAAGCTTCCCAACTCCATCTTTCTACTTTGACTTCTCCATTATTAATTGAACAAATTGCAAAAGATTCAGCAACACAGATGTCCAAAATACTGTGTAATTATGCGGTTAAAGCAGACGACTTTTAGCTGTGTGTGTGCGCAGCGCTAATATTTCCTTACAGTCCGTGACGTCACGCGTACACGTCATCATTCCGAAATGGTTTCAAAAAGAAACTCCCGGGAAATTTAAAATTGCAATTTAGTAAACTAAAAAGGCCGTATTGGCATGTGTTGCAATGATAATATTTCATCATTGATATATAAACTATCAGACTGAATGGTCGGTACGGCCGGTTTAGATGACTAAATTACAATTTTAAATTTCCCGTGAAGTTTCCCGTTGAAAACATCGCGGAATGATGACGCGCATGATGACGTGTGTTTGTGACGTTATTGGTTGGAGGGGACATATTAGCCCAGCACCACTTACGGCTAAAAGTAGTCTCTTTTCACCGCACAATTACACAGTATTTTGGACATCTGTGTTGCTGAATCTTTTGCAATTTGTTCAATTAATAATGGAGAGGTCAAAGTAGAAAGATGGAGGTGGGAAGCTTTTAGCCTTTAGCCACACAAACACACGGTGTTTCCTTGTTTAAAATTCCCGGAGGTGAAGCTTTACTATGGATCAGAGCGGTCAAGCGAACATGGATCACGACCGGCAGTTTTCGGTGAGAAAATTGTGGAAATAAGTCGCCTCTTACTGGAGATCAGCGGAGCTTCTGTCCTGCTGCAGCTTCGTGACTTCCCTCAGAGACTGGCGTCAACACACCCGTGGACACACCCCTCCGACTATCAGGTACTATTTAACTCACTAAAACACTAGCAACACGATAGAAAGATAAGGGATTTTCCAGAATTATCCTAGTAAACGTGTCTAAAAACATCTGAATCACTCGCAATGCAATCGCCTTTTTATTTTTATTAGAGTCCTTAACTCTAAATCTCCTCATCCACTAATCTTTCATCCTCGCTCAAATTAATGGGGAAATTGTCGCTTTCTTGGTCCGAATAGCTCTTGCTGCTGGAGGCTCACATTTTAAACAATGTGAGGATGTGAGGAGCCCTACAACCGGTGACGTCACGCGCACATCGTCTGCTACTTCCGGTAAAGGCAAGGCTTTTTTATTAGCGACCAAATGTTGCAAACTTTATCGTCGATGTTCTCTACTAAATCCTTTCAGCAAAAATATGGCAATATCGCGAAATGATCAAGTATGACACATAGAATGGACCTGCTATCCCCGTTTAAATAAGAAAATCTAATTTCAGTAGGCCTTTAATGGCAGTATTGATTATCTAATCGGAGGGCTTTGGCTTGTGGTCCCTGCAGTGCAGTGAATAAAAAGCTGACCTCGACTGGATGGTTCTGGTAATTACTGCTCCAGCCACAAAGTTGAGCAAGAAGATACTCTTTAATGTTGCAATACTGGTTCTACGTTTGTAGTTATTTGAATGACTCTTACCATAATATGTTACGTTAACATACCAGGCACCTTCTCAGTTGGTTATTTATGCATCATAGAACGTACAATTATTCAGCCTGTTGTTCACTATTCTTTATTTTAAATTGCCTTTCAAATGTCTATTCTTGGTGTTGGATTTTATCAAATTAATCCCCCCCAAAAATGCGATTTATACTCCAGTGCGAAGTATACATGTTTTTTTCCTTCTTTGTCATGCATTTTCGGCAGGCACAATTTATACTCCGGAGCGACTTACAATCCGAAAAATACAGTATATATGGAAGGCTAGAGGCTGGTTGGTAAAACACATAACTAGAAAATCAGGACAGAAGGGATTTGGATGTGAATCTTTCAACAACTCATGAATAAATTCGGTTCCAATTCTTGGGGGGACAGTTTGATTCAGAATCGTTTCTCGATTCAAACTGATTCTTGCAACACGGTGGTACCTCAACTTGCAAGTATCGGAATTTATGAGTATTCTGAGATATGACCTGTGTCTCAGATTTGCTTTAGTTTAAAGGGGACGTAATACGATTTTTTTCTACATTTAAAACACTTCATTGTGGTCTACATTACATGTAATGGTGGTTCTTTGGTCAAAATGTTGCATAAATTATGTTTTACAGATCATATTTAAGAGGCTTTCTGACCGAATTTTTAGGATGCGCCTTTTTGTGGACATTCAGCATCTTCTCCCTGCAAGCCATGTTGTAGTTTTTAGCCCCTCCTTATGGAGTATACTGACAGATGTAAGTTTGAACTATACACTACTCTGTATTAGAAATGGCAAAAGTGAAGGTTACATGTGCATGTACGAGCCAGTTTGCCCCACAACAAGAGAATAGAGAAAAGAAGGAACTTAGTGACTATATCGTCGGAATACAATGGCAGACTCGCACAAAGCACTTTGGAAAAAAATTTACCATAAATTGATAATCCGCTGACTGATGTCAAAAATGTCACGAAATAGGGCAAATTACAAAAGGCTTGTTTGGAGGAAGTATGAAAGAAAGCTAGTATGAAAGAATATATTTGCAAAACTGGTTTGATAATGTCGGGTCGTATGCAGATCCCAAATATACAAAACTGGGTACCAATAGGTAAGAAAAGCTGGTTTTGTATAATAGATCCCTTTTATATTTCCAGCATAAATTGAGTCTAGTCAGTGATCACAATACTGCCCTCCAACCACATAAACTGAGTGCAAAGGAGAAAAAGAGGACGACCGAATTAGAAGAACAAACAATTAAAAAACCTCCTACCGATAGCTCAACCCGACATCCAAAGGAAGGACATTTGCCCATGGAGTTGTGTTGGACGTGTTTCAAGGTTTTCTGTGTCCTGGCTGGAAGGCTTGGCAATCGGCATTGCCCTTGGTTCAGGGGCACAGCTCGCTGCCGGTTCTGACCTCTCCAGTCCTTCACTCAAAAACGCTCTGTGTGCAACATAAACAACAATTTCCTAGTTTCCTTTGTTATATGTCTCAAAAGCAGCCAGTAGGAGACACACAGCTACAAAAGTATGCTACCCAAGGTAAATGCTGAACAATATTATTACATTGTTTCATACAACTACTATAGTTATTCGAAGTACACTCAAAGTTTGATATAACACGGTCTTTTAGATCCATAAAATCGTGGTCACATTATTGCCGGATCTGCGTTAAATTGAACTTTTTTGAAATATGACAATAAAATGATTCCCAGGCTGAGTTTAATGTAGAAAAATATTTTTTACATTACTGTACTTGCATTAACCCGATACAGTACGCCATTTTTTTATGGATGTACTGTAGAATACAGTACCTACCTGTACTGTAAGAGAAAAAATTGTTGACTGTTGGAACCTTTGCGAATTTCAGCTTTTTTTAAACGTAATCCCGTACAATCTTTGATAGATTTTCGGAGCTTTTCATCAACGTTTTTCCATTCTCGACCGGTAGATTCATTGATACCCAAATGCTGAATCTTGTCCAGTGCTGCAATTTTAGCAGCAACTGTGTAGCAATCAATCAATGTTTATTTATATAGCCCTAAATCACAAATGCCTCAAAGCCACTACGACATCCTCGGAAAACCCATATAAGGGCAAAGAAAACTCACACCCAGTGGGCAAGGAGAACTCACACCCAGTGGGATGCCAGTGACAATGATGACTATGAGAACCTTGGAGAGGACCTCATATGTGGGCAACCCCCCAACCCTTCGGGACCGAAAGCAATGGATGTCGAGTGGGTCTAACATGATACTGTGAAAGTTCAATCCTTAATGGATCTAACACAGCCACGAGAGTTCGGTTCAAAGCGGATCCAAGACAGCAGCGAGAGTCCCGTCCACAGGAAACCATCCCAAGCGGAGTCGGATCAGCAGCGTAGAGATGTCCCCAACCGATACACAGGCAAGCGGTCCATCCTGGGTCCCGACTCTGAATAGCCAGTACTTCATCCATGGCCATCGGACCGGACCCACTCCACAAGGGAGGGGGGACAGAGGATAAAAAGAAAAGAAGCGGCAGATCAACTGGTCTAAAAAGGAGGTCTGTTTAAAGGCTAGAGTATACAAATGAGTTTTAAGGTGAGACTTAAATGCTTCTACTGAGGTGGCATCTCGAACTGTTACCGGGAGGGCATTCCAGAGTACTGGAGACCGAACGGAAAACGCTCTATAGCCCGCAGACTTTTTTTGGGCTTTAGGAATCACTAATAAGCCAGATTCCTTTGAACGCAGATTTCACGCTTCTGCATGCCAACCTTTACCTTTAAAGGCCTACTGAAATTAGATTTTCTTATTTAAACGGGGATAACGGGTAAATTGTTTGTGTCATACTTGATCATTTCACGATATTGCCATATTTTTCGCTGAAAGGATTTAGTAGAGAACATCGACGATAAAGTTCGCAACTTTTGGTCAGTAATAAAAAAGCCTTGCCTGTACCGGGAGTAGCAGACTGTGTGCGCGTGACGTCACTGGTGTGAGGGCTCCTCACATCTGAACATTGTTTATAATGTGAGCAACCAGCAGTAAGAGCAATTCGGACCGAGAAAGCAAAGATTTCCCCATTAATTTGAGCGAGGATGAAAGATTCGTGAATGAGGAAAGTTAGAGTCAGGGCACTAAAAAAATTAAAAAAAATAAAATAAAAAAAAGCGACGTCTCCGGGCGGCGGCAGTGGGTGCGTTTCAGATGTAATTAGACACATTTACTAGGATAATTCTGGAAAATCCCTTATCTGCTTATTGTGTTAATAGTATTTTAGTGAGATTACTGTCATACCTGAAAGTCAGATGGCTGCATCCGACGGTCAGGGGCGGCCGGTGGGAGGAGGCAAGAGAGTCGCAGCTGCCTCTTTGACAGGTGCAGGAGGATCGACGCAAGCTCGCCGCTCATGTCTAGGGTAAGAGCCGACTTATTACCACCATTTTTTCACCGAAACCTGCCGGTTGACATGTGGTAGGGAACCATGTTCGCTTGACCGCTCTGTTCCATAGTAAAGCTTCACCGTCATCTTTCGGGAACGTAAACAAGGAAACAAGGATACACCGTCTGTGTTTGTGTTACTAAAGGCGGCCGCAATACACCGCTTCCCACCTACATCTTTCTTCTTTGACGTCTCTATTATTAATTGAACAAATTGCAAAAGATTCAGCAACACATATGTCCATAATAATGTGGAATTATGCGATGAAAAGAGACGACTTATAGCGGTGAACGGTACTGGACCAAAATGTCCTCTACAATGCGTGACGTCACGCGTACGCGTCATCATACCCCGACGTTTTAGCATGATACTTCCGCGCGAAATTTAAAATTGCAATTTAGTCAACTAAACCGGCCGTATTGGCATGTGTTGCAATGTTAATATTTCATCATTGATATATAAACTATCAGACTGCGTGGTCGGTAGTAGTGGGTTTCAGCAGGCCTTTAATAACTTTGACAAAATAATAGAATGGAAAATGACACAATATGTTACGGCATATGTCAGCAGCTAAATTAGGAGCCTTTGTTTGCTTACTTACTACTAAAAGACAAGTTGTCTTGTATGTTCACTATTTTATTTAAGGACAAACTTGCAATAAAATAACATACGTTTAATGTACCGTGAGATTTTTTTTGTTAAAATAAAGCCAATAATGACATGTTTTTGTGATCCCCTTTATTTACATAAGTACCAAAAAGTACCAAAATATTGGTACTGGGAAAACACTACGTCTAAGAAATCGATTCTTGAAATTTTTCTATTGATCCAGAATCAAAATCAATAGGAATCGCATTGAGTATCTTTTCTCCACTTTAAATTGTAAACAATGTCTTTGTGATTGATCATGTTTTGTTGGGTTATGTTCTGTTGGTTTTTGGACTCTTTGTGCACTTTTGTTTTGTCACCATGACAACCATTAGTTTCACCTGTCATGTGTTCAGACTCACGCACATGTCACTAATCATGTCTGTATTATTTAAGCCATAGTTGCCAGGTAGTCAGCCTGACGACATCACCCTTGATTCACTCTTGACAATACTGATACCCCTTACATTATCCATACTCGTTTTTTCACGTCACAGTAAGTGTATTCGTTTTTATGTCCACAGTTTAGTGAGTTTTTTTAGTTCATGTTTAATGTCCTAAAATGTTTTTGCCTCCGCCTTTTGTTTGGTACTTTTTGAGTGATTAATTAAATCATACCTTTACCTTCACGCCTTGTCCAGTCCAGTTGCTTTGCACCATGGGAAAACAAACCGCTCCATAGTCCAAGTCCTGACATCTACAGGGGAAAATGGAGTACTGCTAGGGGTGTAACGGTATGTGTATTTGTATTGAACCGTTTTGGTACGGGGGTGTATCGAACGAGTTTCTAAGCCAAAGTCTTAACAAGTTGCTTTGTTTCGTCTGCCTCTGTCTCAGCCCCCAGCAATGCCCCGCCCACACAACCATCTGATTGGTTACATATGTAGCGGTAACAGCCAATCAGCAGTGTGTATTCAGAGCGGTAACAGCCAATCAGCAGTGCGTATTCAGAGCGCATGTAGTAAATGCTTCAGCGTCGAGCAAATAGGTGTTTAGCAGGTGAGCATAGGGCAGCGTACTCTCCCCAAATGATAATAAACACCTCCCAGTCAACTACTACTAACATCACTATGAACCCGTTGACTTTCTAGAACAGGGGTCACCAACGCGGTGCCCGCAGGCACCAGGTAGCACGTAAGGACCAGATGAGTCACCCGCTGGCCTGTTCTAAAAATAGCTCAAATAGCAGCACTTATGAGTGAGCTGCCTCTATTTTTAAAATTGTATTTATTTACTAACAAGCTGGTCTCGCTTTGCTCGACATTTTTAATTCTAAGAGAGACAAAAATCAAATAGAAATTGAAAATCCAAGAAAATATTTTAAAGACTTGGTCTTCACTTGTTTAAATAAGTTCATTCATTTTTTTACTTTGCTTCTTATAACTTTCAGAAAGACAATTTTGGAGAAAAAAATACAACCTTAAAAATTATTTTAGGATTTTTAAACTCATATACCCCTTTACCTTTTAAATTCCTTTCTTTTCTTTCCTGACAATTTAAATCAATGTTCAAATATATTTTTTTTTAATTATAAAGAATAAAAAAAAAAAATATTTCTTCATTTTAGGTTCTGTTTTTTCGACAAAGTATATTTGTGAAATATTTCTTCAAACTTATGATGATTAAAATAAAAATAAAAAAATTCTGGCAAATCTAGAAAATCTGTAGAATCAAATTTAAATCTTATTTCAAAGTATTTTGAATTTCTTTTAAAATGTTTGTTCTGGAAAATCTTGAAGAAATAATGATTTGTCTTTGTTAGAAATATAGCTTGGTCCAATTTGTTATATATTCTAACAACGTGCAGATTGGATTTTAACCTAATTGAAACATGTCATCAAAAATATATATTTATTGTGAGAAATCATTAAGATGATCAGTGTTTCCACAAAGATAAATATCGTTAATTATTAATAATAACAGAGTTAAAGGTAAATTGAGCAAATTGGCTATTTCTGGCAATTTATTTAAGTGTGTATCAAACTGGTAGCCCTTCGCATTAATCAGTACCCAGGAAGTAGCTCTTGGTTTCAAAAAGGTAGGTGACCCCTGTTCTAGAAACTTAAACTGCAGCTCAGCTCGCTCGCAGTTCCGGCTTGAGGTGAAGGCTAATTAGCTTTTTGCGTAACATTAGTTTGTGTGTGTGTGTGTGTGTGTGTGTGTTTTACGGACAGCAAAGCTTCGAATGGCCAAGTCCCTGCTATCACATGTTGATAAAAATACAACATTTACATAATAAAAATCAACTATAGGCTTCCATAATTCTGTGATAAATTAAGCATGATGAGTTGAGTTGAAACTGTTTGTTGCACTTTTTATATGTAGAATTTGAGGCAGTTTAATGTTGATTAACGTGGGCAGAATTATTATAGTCTTCCCAATGTTAAAAGGATACAGCCATTGTTTACAAATTTGGTAAAAAAATATCCCCAAAATGTATATTTTGTTGTTTTCTTACTGTACCAAAAATGAACCGAACCGTGACCTCTAAACCAGGATATGTACCGAACCGAAATTTTGGGGTACCTTTACACCCCTAAGTACTGCAGAAATGAACCCTGTCTTACAACTTACATCACTCAATAGTTTCCAGCAGGAAGATGCTCTGACAAGGTGGATGTTGTGTACTGTATTTGCAATGGATCCCAGCCACCCTTGGAACTACTGCACAGTATGTCAGACTGGGGTTGGTTAGAGTTCAACCCTAAACCTAATCCAAGTTGTGTTGTTTTTGTTGTTGAGGGTGGATCTATTACAAACTAATGCCTTTTTGTGTCAGCACAAATTATTCAGCTGCCAATGCGATGGCGCCGAAAGAGCTTATTACACCCGTCGTCTAATCATCCCCACGAGATGTCGGTTTTGCCTCTGAAGCTGACCCGGATTGAAGCGTACTTTGGCGAATGATTTTGCACATGTAGCATCTTGTTAAATATGTAACCTCGTTACCCACACTAGTGTCACATCAGAAAATCTCATCCGGATTTGTTTTTGTAGCGCGTTGATGCTAATTTGAGCGCGTCACATGAGGAATTGAGTTATTAATGCAGGCCAGATGGCATCTGACGCTTTTGTCTGCATCGCTCTGCAAACACGTCCGTCTCCAGCCGTCCCAATTAAACTGAACGGCGCTCTCCGCGGGCTTTGACAGGTCCTGTGTTTGAGTTAGTTTCTGTGTGCCGCGCTCTACATGATTCAATATTCTCTCTCACCTCATGCCAAAAAAAAGGGGGGAGGAGGGTAATATCCATAATTTCTTGTCTCAAACGTCTCCTTTTAAATTGCACTCGTCTGTTTGGAGAATCTTGCTTTTAGTGTTACATAAATGTGACAAGTGCTGGCACTTTAATAAAAGACGGAGAAGACGAGCTACGTTCCGGAATCCGCAGTAACTGTTTGACAATACTTGAAACACTTTCTTTTATGTCATATTTTGACATGTCCTCTTGAGATCCGGCCTCTTATGCAGTGGACTCTTGTCCAACTTATCATTTTCCGTATATCAGAGAGGGCGACATATTGACAGCAACACTTAATGTTAGCTGAAGTGCTAACATTACAATAACATATGTGTTAGCGGACGTGCTAACATTACATTAATAGAGGTATGTTATCAGACGTGCTAACATTACATTAGCATAGATATGTTAGCTGAAGTGCCAAGATCACATTCGCATCGAAATGTTAGCTGAAGAGCTAACATTACATTAGCATGGATGTGTTAGCGGACGTGCTAACATTACATTAGTATAGATATGTTATCTGACGTGCTAACATTACATTAGTATAGATATGTTATCGGACGTACTAACATTACATTAGCATAGATATATTAGCTGAAGTGCTAAGATCACATTCGCATCGAAATGTTAGCTGAAAAACTAACATCACATTAGCATATATGTGTTAGGGGTCGTGCTAACATTGCATTAGTATAGATATGTTATCGGACAGGCTAACATTACATTAGCATAGATATGTTAGCTGAAGTGCTAAGATCACATTTGCATCAAAATGTTAGCTGAAGTGCTAACATTATATTGGCATAGATATGTTATCAGACGTGCTAACATTACATTAGCATAGATATGTTAGCTGAAGTGCTAAGATCACATTCGCATCGAAATGTTAGCTGAAGAGCTAACCTTATATTAGCATATATGTGTTAGCGGACGTGCTAACATTACATTAGTACAGATATGTTATCGGACGTGCTAACGTTACATTAGCATAGATATGTTAGCTGAAGTGCCAAGATCACATTCGCATCGAAATGTTAGCTGAAGAGCTAACATTACATTAGCATATATGTGTTAGCGGACATGCTAACATTACATTAGTATAGATATGTTATCTGACGTGCTAACATTATATTAGTATAGATATGTTATCGGACGTGCTAAGATTACATTAGCATAGATATGTTAGCTGAAGTGCTAAGATCACATTCGCAGCGAAATGTTAGCTGAAGAGCTAACCTTACATTAGCATATATGTGTTAGCGGACGTGCTAACACTTCATTAGTATAAATATGTTATCGGACATGCTAACATTACATTAGCATAGATATGTTAGCTGAAGTGCTAAGATCACATTCGCATCGAAATGTTAGCTGTAGAGCTAACATTACATTAGCATAGATGTGTTAGCGGACGTGCTAACATTACATTAGTATAGATATGTTATCGGACGTGCTAACATTACATTAGCATAGATATATTAGCTGAAGTGCTAAGATCACATTCGCATCGAAATGTTAGCTGAAGAGCTAACATTACATTAGCATATATGTGTTAGGGGACGTGCTAACATTACATTAGTATAGATATGTTATCGGACAGGCTAACATTACATTAGCATAGATATGTTAGCTGAAGTGCTAAGATCACATTCGCATCGAAATGTTATCTGAAGTGCTAACATTACATTGGCATAGATATGTTTTCAGACGTGCTAACATTACATTAGCATAGGTATGTTAGCTGAAGTGCTAAGATCACATTCGCATCGAAATGTTAGCTGAAGAGCTAACCTTACATTAGCATATATGTGTTAGCGGATGTGCTAACATTACATAAGTATAGATATGTTATCGGACGTGCTAACATTACATTAGCATATATATGTTAGCTGAAGTGCTAAGATCACATTCGCATCGAAATGTTAGCTGTAGAGCTAACATTACATTAGCATAGATGTGTTAGCGGACGTGCTAACATTACATCAGTACAGATATGTTATCGGACGTGCTAACACTAAATTAGTATAGACATGTTAGAGGAAGTGCTAAAATTACACTAGCATAGATATGTTAGCGGGAGTGCTAAAATTACATTAACATAGATATGTTAGCAGAAGTGCTAACATCCCATTAGCATAGATATGTTTGCTGAAGTGCTAACATTACATTAACATAGATATGTTAGTTTAAAAGCTAACATTACATTAGCTTTGATAAGTTAGCGGAGTACTAACATTACATTAGCAGTTATGTTGCTAATGTACTAACATCACATGAGCATTGATATTTTAGCTGAAGTGCTAACATTACATTAGCATCGATATGTTAACGGACGTGCTAACATTACATTAGCATTGACATGTTAGCTGAAGTGCTAACATCACATTGACATTGTTAGCTGAAGTGCCAACATTACATTAGAATAGGTGTTAGCTGATGTGCTGATATTACATTAGTATAGATATGTTAGCTGAAGTGCTAGCATCACATTAGCATAGATATGTTAACTGAAGTGCTTACATTACATTATCATATAAATGTTAGTGGAAGGGCTAACATTAAATTAGCATAAATATGTTAGCAGAAGTGCTAACATTACATTAGCATAGATATGTTAGCAGAAGTGCTAACATTACATTAGCATAGATATGATATCTGAGGTGTTAAAATTACATTAGCATATATATGTTAGCTGACATGCTAACATCACATTAGCATAGATGTTAGCTGAAGTGCTAACATTGCATTGGCATTGATACTTTATATATCTATCATTAGCACAGATGTGTTAGCTGAAGTGCTAACATTACATTGGCATTGATACTTTATATATACTTCATAGATACTTTAGCTAAAGTGTTAACATTACACTAGCTTTGCTATGTTAGCTTAAGTGCTAACGTTACACTAGCTTAGCTATGTTAGTTTAAGTACTAACACCTATGTTTGCTAAAATGTAAACATTACATATATAGCTATGATGGGTAAGGTGCTAACACTACACTAGCATAGCTATGTTAGCCAAAGCACTAACATTACAGTAACATAACTATGTTTGCTAAAGCACTAATATTACACTAATATAGCTATGTGTGCTCAAGTTCTAACATTACACTAGCTTAGCTGCGTTACCTAAAGTGCTAACATTACACTAATAAAGTTAAGTTTGTTGAAATGTTGACATTACTCTAGCATTGCTATCTTAGCTAAAACATTGGATTATGTTAGCGGAAATGCCAAAATTATGTGAGCATAGCTATGTTAGGTAAAATGCTAACATTACATGCATAGTTATGTTAGAAGTGCCAACATTATACTAACATAGCCTAACATTACCCTAGTATAGCTATGTTAGCTAAAGTGCTAACATTACATTAGCTTGGCTATGTTAGTTGAAGTGCTAACAACTATGTTAGCTAAAATGTTACCATATGTATAGTTATGATGGCTAAGGAGCTAGCATAGCTGTGTTAGCTAAAGCACTAACATTACACCAGCATAGCTATGTTTGCTACAGTGCTACCATTACACTAATATAGCTAAGTTCGTTAAAATGCCAACATTACGTTAGCATGGCTATGTTAGCTAAAATACTAACTTTAAACTATCATATTTATGTTACACTAGTACAGCTATGTTAAGTAAAGTGCTAACATTACATGCATAGTTATGTTAGAAGTGCTAACATTACATTAGCAAAGCTTTGTTAGTTGAAGTACTAACATTACACAAACATAGCAATGCTAGCTAAAGTGATGACATTAAACTAGCATAGATTTATTTTCGAAAGTGTCTACAATACATTACCATAGCTATCTTAGCTGAAGTGCTAACAATACAATAGCAGTGCTATATTAGCAAAAATGTTAACATATCATGCATAGTTATGTTAGCAGAAGTGCCAACGTTACGTTAGCATAGCTGTGCTATGTAAAGTGCTAACATCACACTCATATTTTGGAAGAAACTTCAAGCTAGCTTAGCCTATTTGTTGAAGAAAAATAAAATCAAACCTACAGCTCCTACAGCCGAGTTGGCAGGGCTGCAGTATTTATTTTGAAATGTGTAGAGAAGCCTGGGGACAGTGTAATTTCCTATATCTTGTTCACGCGTTACTGTTATCAATAAAAAAAAGTTGATTTTTGAATTCCACATTCCCCCGCACTTTGACCTCTTTCTCCAGTCCGATAAATGCGGCCCCTGAACTGTTCTAATTCCTTGTTTACAAACATGCTATCTGAACTTTGATCCATCCATCCATTTTGTACCGTTTG
Source organism: Nerophis ophidion (assembly GCF_033978795.1). Taxonomy (NCBI): domain Eukaryota; kingdom Metazoa; phylum Chordata; class Actinopteri; order Syngnathiformes; family Syngnathidae; genus Nerophis; species Nerophis ophidion. The sequence continues at coordinate 20,086,182 of NC_084625.1, read as the reverse complement.
TCCCGGGACACCAGTCCTTAGATAATATTTGATTATTTATACACAACCTTGTATGGTGCTGCGTTTAGGGACACCAGTCCTTAGATAATATTTGGTTATTTATACACAACCTTGTATGGTGCTGCATTCAGGGACACCAGTCTTTAGATAATATTTGATTATTTATACACTACCATGTATGGTGCTGCATTCAGGTAAACCAGTCCTTAGATAATATTTGATTATTTATACACAACCTTGTATGGTGCTGCATTCAGGGACACCAGTCTTTAGATATTATTTGATTATTTATACACAACCTTGTATTGCGCTGCGTTCAGGGACACCACTCTTTAGATAATGTTTGATTATTTATACACAACTTTGTATGGTGCTGCGTTCAGGGACACCAGTCCTTAGATAATAGTTGATTATTTATACACAACCTTGTATGGTGCTGCATTCAGGGACACCAGTCTTTAGATATTATTTGATTATTTATACACAACCTTGTATTGCGCTGCGTTCAGGGACACCAGTCTTTAGATAATGTTTGATTATTTACACACAACTTTGTATGGTGCTGCGTTCAGGGACACCAGTCCTTAGATAATATTTGATTATTTATACACAACCGTGTATGGTGCTGCATTCAGGGACACCAGTCTTTAGATAATATTTGATTATTTTTACACGACCTTGTATGGTGCTGCGTTCAGGGACACCAGTCCTTAGATAATATTTGATTATTTATACACGACCTTGTGTGGGGCTGCGTTCAGGGACACCAGTCCTTAGATAATATTTGATTGTTTACACACGACCTTGTATGGTGCTGCGTTCAGGGACACCAGTCCTTAGATAATAGTTGATTATTTATACACAACCTTGTTTGGTGCTGTGTTCATGGACACCAGTCCTTCGCAAATCCGTACAACTTCGGTGGTCTTTTATTCCTGCGCTGGCTTGTCATCTTCAATTCCAATTTGCACATCGTTAATACAACATGGAGGCACGGGAGGACATTTTGTGTGAATCATCAGGCTCAGGAGACGTCCGCTTTGCCGCCGGAACTTTAATCATCTCATTAATTAGCGCCAATGTGGAAGCGTGTTTGCGTTTGTCTGAGAGGAGAAATGACAAACCTGGAAGGTAAAAAGCGGCGCTACGTCAAGAGATCCATCCGTCTTCCTCCTTCGTTAGCACGCCGCCTCGTTTTGTTTTGTCTGCGAGCGGTCGCCCAAATCTAATCTAATCTAATCTGATGGAGCTCACTAGACTGAGTTTAATCACTGTCATGTCTTACTTACTTCGTCTATAAATATTCATCAGCATCTTCCCATTCTGGCCTTTAGTTTCAATGAAGGTCCACTCCATGCTCCTTTTCATTTTAATACGAGAAATATTGAAGTCTGGCAGCAAAGGACGGCGGCATTTGACGACTCATGAACAGGTAAAAAAGCTTTTCTGTGCAGCATAAAAATGGACAATAAGTGAAGTGCTCCTTTTAAAAAAAAAGCCAAAGTGCTTTTATTGATGAAGTGACGCCATCGCTAGCAGCCAAGTAGCTTAGCGCATCAAGAAAAACATGCTTTAGTTGGGTTATCTTTCGTCATATAAACGCACAAAATCCACTTAGCACAACTGACAAATTGAAGTTAAATCGACCAAAATATCAATTACAAGCTAAAGTAACAAAATATCATCAAATCCTTTCTGAAAGAGCTTTCCTTAGCGATGCGCAAGTAGCTTTAGGTAAAAGTCTGACTGCTGTACAACTACAAATATTCCTATATATATATAAATATTTATATTTAATACCATATTTTCCAGACTATACAGCACGCCGGCATATAAACTGTATTCACTAAAATTGAGGGAAAAAAAACTATTTTCAATACAAAGTATAAGCCGCACTGGACTATAAGCTGCAGATACAGTCGCGATCAAAAGTTTACATACACTTGTAAAGAACATAATGTCATGGCTGTCTTGAGTTTCCAATAATTTCTACAACTTATTTTTTTGTGATAGAGTGAGTGGTGCACCTGGGGATAGGTTGATTGGCAACACTAAATTGGCCATGCTGTGTGAATGTTGTCTGTCTATATTGGCCTAACGATGAGGTGGTGACTTGTCCAAGGTGTACGCTGCCTTCCACCCAAATGCTGCTGAGATAGGCTCGAGCATCCCTCGTGACTCCAAAAGGTACAAGCGGTAGAGAATGGATGGAGTGATTGGAGCACATACTTGTTGGTCCCCAAAAAAACATTCATGAAGTTTGGTTCATTTATGAATTTATTATGGGTCTACTGAAAATGTGACCAAATCTGCTGGGTCAAAAGTATACATACAGCAATGTTAATATTTGGTCACATGTCCCTCGGCAAGTTTCACTGCAATAAGGAAATACATTTTTTTTAGCTGTTTGGCCATGATACCCAGCAATATGTTTGGAGGGGGAAAAGTGAGGCCTTTAATCCCAGGAGCACCATAACTACCGTAAAGCATAGTGGTGGTAGTCTTATGCTCTGGGCCTGTTTTGCTGCCAATTGAAATTGTACTTTATAGACAGTTAATGGGACAGTGAAAAAGGAAGATTACCTCCAAATTCTTCAGGACAACCTAAAATCATCAGCCCAGAGGTTGGGTCTTGGGCGCAGTTGGGAGTTCCAATAGGTCAATGACTCCAAGCACATGTCAAAAGTGGTAAAGGTGGCTAGAATTAAGGTTTTAAGTCCTGACTTAAATGTGTGGACAATGCTGAAGAAACAAGTCCATGTCAGAAAACCAACAAATGTAGCTGAATCGCACCAATTTTTTCAAGAAGAGTAGTCAAAATTACATCAGAAGCTTACCGGAAGCTTGTGGATGGCTACTAAAAGCGCCTTATTGCAGTGAAACTTGCCAAGGGACATGTAACCAAATATTAACATTGCTGTATGTAAACTTTTGACCCAGCAGATTTGGACAAATGTTCAGTAGACCCATAATAAATTAATAAAAGAGCCATCCATCCATCCATTTTCTACCGCTTGTCTCTTTTGGGGTTGCTGGAGCCTATAACTTCATGAATGTATTTTGTGACCAACATGTATGTGCTCCAATCACTCTATCACAAAAATATAAGAGTTGTAGAAATTAGTAGAAATTCAAGACAGCCTTGACATTATGTTCTATTTTGTATGTAAACTTTTGACCACGAATGTATATACTTTGTGAAATTAGTTATTCACACACAGAGACTGTCAATTTTTATTTACATACTTTGTTTCCAAAACCGTGTCTGTAACAAGGCAGTAAAACGGGCGATCAAACAAAACAGATGTCATCAACGAGGACCCACTAGCTGTCCAATCAGCTAAATAGACTCAATAACTCCATGGTGACGTTTTGGTGAATTTACTGAGGAATTTGTGAAACGGGAACAACACAAACAGAATGCCGTTGTAAGTTAATAATAGTAGCACAGACACTTGTAAATGTGTTAGCATATCAGCTAATGCTAATGACGCAAGCGTCCTTGCCTTACGATGACATGTACTCATGTGCATGATAACACCACTGCAGACATCACACATGGGAAGGTTCAGTAAGTATGAATTGTTTTAGTTATATTGTAATACTTACATACATTGCTTGAAGAATCCTCTTGAGCAGAAACGCTACGGACGGTTTTACTTTGGGTTCAAGGCATTAAAACAGGAAGTACATTTTCAACCCGCAACACCTACAATGAGCGAACTCGTCCAATAGATGGCACCACAGCATGAACAATAACACACTTTTTCAGTGTCTCTGCTTTTGTTTAATTAAACCTATTTAACACAAAACATTGCTTTGTGGACTTGGAGAAGGCATTCGACCGTGTCCTGTGGGGAGTGTTCAGGGAGTATGGGGTATCGGACTGTCTTATTGTGGCAGTCCACTCCCTGTACGATCAGTGTCAGAGCTTGGTCCGCATTGCTGGCAGTAAGTCGGACACGTTTCCAGTGAGGGTTGAACTCCGCCAAAGCTGTCCTTTGTCACCGATTCTGTTCATAACTTTTATGGACAGAATTTCTAGGCGCAGTCAAGGCGTTGAGGGGTTCCGGTTTGGAGGCCGCGGGGTTAGGTCTCTGCTTTTTGCAGATGATGTGGTCCTGATGGCTTCATCTGGCCGGGATCTTCAGCTCTCACTGGATCGGTTCGCAGCTGAGTGTGAAGCGACCGGAATGAGAATCAGCACCTCCAAGTCCGAGTCCATGGTTCTCGCCCGGAAAAGGGTGGAGTGCCATCTCCGGGTTGGGGAGGAGACCCTGCCCCAAGTGGAGGAGTTAAAGTACCTCGGAGTCTTGTTCACGAATGAGGGAAAAGTGGATCGTGATATCGACAGGCGGAACGGTGCGGCGTCTTCAGTAATGCGGACATTGTATCGATCCGTTGAGGTGAAGAAAGAGCTGAGCCGGAAGGGAAAGCTCTCAATGTACCGGTCGATCTACGTTCCCATCCTCACCTATGGTCATGAGCTTTGGGTCATGACCGAAAGGATAAGATCACGGGTACAAGCGGCCGAAATGAGTTTCCTCCGCCGGGTGGCGGGGCTCTCCCTTAGAAATAGGGTGAGAAGCTCTGCCATCCGGGAGGAGCTCAAAGTAAAGCCGCTGTTCCTCCACATCGAGAGGAGCCAGATGAGGTGGCTCGGGCATCTGGCAAGGATGCCACCCGAACGCCTCCCTAAGGAGGTGTTTAGGGCACGTCCAACCGGTAGGAGGCCAAGGGGAAGACCCAGGACACGTTTGGAAGACTATGTCTCCCGGCTGGCCTGGGAACGCTTCGGGATCCCCCAGGAAGAGCTAGACGAAGTGGCTGGGGAGAGGGAAGTCTGGGCTTCCCTGCTTAGGCTGCTGCCCCCGCGACCCTACCTCGGATAAGCGGAAGATGATGGATGGATGGTCGCAGCGTTTTCTAAGCCACATTGTACAACGCCTCAGAATGATAGTAGCAGCTTGTAGTCCAGAATTTATGGTACATATTCATAAAAGACCACAATGGTGAATTTGAATTATGACATTATGAAATAAAAGGTTGAAAATATAGGATAAAAAATAATGTTGAAATTATGAGATCAAAAGCCAGAGCCTTTTCTTGCTTACAATCCTTTCTAGGGAACGTTTGCGAAATATAATTTAATGTAAATTTGCAAGCAAATTAAAAATGTCATCAATTGTAAAACAACGTTAGAAGTAATTAATGTCCTCGTCATCCATGTCTGAACAAAAGCTCTCATGCTGAAGAGCCTTGACTGTGACTGTTTTTTATAATATCTAATAATTTTGACTTTTTTTTTAATCTCATAATTTAGTTTTTTTATCGCATACTTGAGTGTCCATCCCATATTTTAGATCATTTTAATCTCATAATTATGATTTTTTTTATCTGATGATATAGACTTTTATCTCATCATTTAAATTTATCATCTCAAATAAAAATGATTCTGATTCTGATAAGAATCACTATTTATTTCATATTTTCGACTTTTTAGTCACATACTGTAGTATGTAGTAATAACTTTTTATCGTATAATTTAGATTTTTTTAACTTTATCTCAAAAATTTCATAGTTTTGACTTTATATGTCATGATTATGACATTGTATCTCAGTTTTGGCTTTTTGTCATCTAATTATTACTTTTTAACACCTAATTTCAATATTTTAATCTCATGATTTCGACTTTATATCTCATGATTATGATATACCATTGGGGTATTTGTTTAGTGGCATAAAGGGGCTACCATGCTGCTAGTACAGGGGTCGGCAACCCGTGGCTTCGGAGTAGCATGCGGCTCTTTAGCGCCGCCCTAGTGGCTCTCTGGAGCTTTTTTAAAAATATATGAAAAATTAAAATGATGAGGGGAAAAAAAAAAATTTTTTTTGTTTCAATTTGGTTTCTATAGGAGGACAAACATGACACAAACCTCCCTAATTGCTATAAATCACACTGTTTATATTAAACGTGCTTCACTGATTCCAGTATTTGGCAAGCGCCGTTTTGTCCTACTAATTTGGACGGTCATTGAATTCACCGTAGTTTGTTTACATGGGAAACTTTCTCCGACTTTCTAAGACATGTTTTATGCCACTTCTTTTTCTGTCTCATTTTGTCCACCAAACTTATTACGTTGTGCATGAATGCACAAAGGTGAGTTTTGTTGATGTTATTGACTTATGTTGAGTGTGCTAATCAGACATACTTGGTCACTGCATGACTGTAAGCTAATCGATGCTAACATGCTATTTAGGCTAGCTATATACAATGCCTCATTTGTAGCTATATTTGAACTCAATTAGTTTCCTTTAAGTCCTCATAATTCAACTAATATCTCATGACACAATATCTGTATGTAATATGGCTTTTAATTTTTTGCGGCTCCAGACAGATTTGTTTTTGTATTTTTGGTCCAATATGGCTCTTTCAACATTTTGGGTTGCCGACCCCTGTGCTAGAATATTACATTTTGTTTTAATATGACAAAATATGGGCTAAGATATTATGTTTGGGTTTGCGTTGTACGGCGTACCGGTACAAGTAAAGTACCGTGGTACTAATGAATCAAAAAAGGTACTATACTCCCTTTTGAAAAATAGGGGTTCCCTTTTTTTTTTTTTTTAACGGGCATGACGGTGCTTCGTGCATCCCGTGGCATTGCTAGTTTTACGAGCAGAAGAGCATGTTCGGCAGCGCACAATCACTGAGTACTTACAAGCAGACAAGGTGTGTAGTCAGAAAAGGGAGACTGGATGCATTTTGGCTTGAAAACTGACAATAAATGTGAAGTTATAACACTTAAACGCCAGGTGCTTTAAAACATAGCTAGCGGAAAACGTCCATCCACAGTTGGCAGTGTTTTAGTTACTTCTAAATCACTAATCCTCGACTCTATGGCAACAAATAAAGTACGTTTTTTACAAGTTTCATCCCTGCAGGACAAAGAATAGCTAAACATGCTTCACTACACACGGAAGGAGGATACGATTGCTCACCGGTGTCACCGCTAAAAAAAAGCTAGCGCTCCTTAATGTAAACAAATGCCATGGTTGGATCTACCCCTGACATCCACTGTAATGATACTAAGTACAAGACTGTATCTAGTTGATACTACTATGATTATATCGAATTTTTTTATTGTAACAAAATCTTATTTCCTTTTTTTAAAATGCATATTATGTTTTTAAATTCAGGAAAGACTTCTGGACCCATGACCAATTTACGATCCTGTAACTGTTCGATACCCAAATTTGTGGTATCATCCAAAACTAATATAAAGTATCCAAACAACAAAAGAATAAGTGTTAATTACATTTAACACAAGTGTAAATGGAACATGGTAAAACAAAAAGTATGCCGATATTAACAGCAAATGAACACGTAGATTAATAATCATTTTTTACAGCTTGTCCTTCATAAAATAATAAAATGAGAAATGACACAATATGTTACTGCATATTTCAGCCTTTGTTTGTTGACTTACTACTAAAAAACAAGTTGTCTTGTATGTTCACTATTTTATTTAAGGTCCAAAATTGTTCTTCGTTTGTAATAAGAAACATATGTTGAATATACCATAAGATTTTTTTGTTAAGATAAAGCCAATAATGCATTTTTTTGTGGTCCCCTTTATTTAGAAAAGTATAGAAATACATTTTGGTACCGGTACCAACATGTCGGTATCAGGACAACTCTCGTTTGGGTCGTCAAACTAGTATGCTCGGCTAACTATCCCACTTCTTTGATTATTGCCAATCTAACATTAGCATCAAAATGAATACTTATGAAATCTACCAAATTTAGAAGTTTAACTTGTGTTGACCCACTTAGAGTAGACTAGTTGACTTCTTTAAATCTTATTTTGTAAAAACTTAATAAGTGGGCCACGTTTAGTTATCTTGCATAATATTCTGAAGTATATTGTTTGTTTTGCTCATTTTCTCTGAGACAGTATTGAAATAATTACAATTTACTTCTCAGGTATAATAATTATCGTTAGTTGTGTATAAGTGATCGGTTAAAGGCCAACTGAAATGAGATTTTCTTATTCAAACAGGGATAGCAGGTCCATTCTATGTGTCATAATTGATCATTTTGCGATATTGCCATATTTTTGCTGAAAAGATTTAGTAGAGAACATCGACGATAAAGTTTGCAACTTTTGGTCGCTAATAAAAAAGCCTTACCATTACCGGAAGTAGCAGACGATGACGTCACCGACATGAGGGCTTCTCACATCCTCACATTGTTATAATGTGAGCCTCCAGCAGCAAGAGCTATTCAGACCGAGAAAGCGACAATTTCCGCATAAATTTAAGCGAGGATGAAATATTCGTGGATGAAGATATTAATAGCGAAGGACTAGAAAAAAAATAAAGTTAAAAAAAAAAAGGCGATTCAGATGTTTTAGACACATTTACTAGGATAATTCTGGGAAATCCCTTATCTTTCTTTTGTGTTGCTAGTGTTTTAGTGAGTTAAATAGTACCTGATAGTCGGAGGGGTGTGTCCACGGGTGTGTTGACGCCAGTCTCTGAGGGAAGTCACGGCAGCTGCATGGACTGCGCAAGCTCCGCTGATCTCCAATAAGAGGCGACTTTTTACTACAGTTTTCTCACCGAAACCTACCGGTCGACAAGTGGTCGAGAATCATGTTCGCTTGACCACTCTGATCCATAGTAAAGCTTCACCTCCGGGAATTTTAAACAAAGAAAAACACCGTGTTTTTGTGTGGCTAAAGGCTAAAGCTTCCCACCTCCATCTTTCTACTTTGACTTCTCCATTATTAATTGAACAAATTGCAAAAGATTCAGCAACACAGATGTCCAAAATACTGTGTAATTGCCCGATGAAAAGAGACGACTTTTAGCCGCAAGTGGTGCTGCGCTAATATGTCCCCTCCAACCAATAACATCACAAACACGCATCATCATTCCGCGACGTTTTCAACAGAAAACTCCGCGGGAAATTTAAAATTGTAATTTAGTAAACTAAACCGGCCGTATTGGCATGTGTTGCAATATTTATATTTTATCATTGATTTGTAAACTATCAGACTGCGTGGTCGGTAGTTTCAGTAGGCCTTGAACAAATACATAAACAAAAGATTTAAGGTAATTTCCAAGCTTTTAGAAAAAATGCTTAATAGCAGTGTTCGAGGGGAGAATGTCCCCATCTGGTGGTCGTAAATCGAAAAAGCACAGTTTAGAGGAGACCATGAATTTGGACTGTTTTTTTAAACACATTTACTGCACGTTTGCGTACCTTATTTTAAATTAAAAGAACACATAATTATGTGAAAACGTGTAATATTTAACTTTGTAGTTCTCTTAAAAGACACTTCTTTCACCCCTTCACGACGTATATAAGTGCAATAGCGCATAGTCTCCATCAGATGGTAGTACCCTCAAATGCACGTTTCTGCAGTGACTTCATTGAAAGAGATTGCAGTTTAACCAATTATCCTGCAATCTTATTTCTTTCAAAGCCACATTCAATTGGAATAATGACTAAAAATGGATTAATAGTACACTATATTTTTTGCAAACATTTTTATTCATAGAGAATATCTGTGTTATAAAATGAAACCTTTTGTGGAGTCTGATTTTAAAGGCATAACATTTATTTAATTACCATGCAATGCTATGCTTTCAAGGCCACATTCAGTTAGAATGAAGTCAACATTTTTTTAATATTATATTTTAAATGAAAGAAAATATATTTGTTTTAAAATGCAACCTTTTCAAGAGGATGTTTTTAAAGGCATTACATGTGATCAATTAGCATGCAATCCTATTTTTTTCAATTAGAATAACAATGAAAAATTCTAAATAATACACTATTTTTAGAAAATATTTTTTTATCAAATATATTTTTGGGTTATAAAATGCAACCTTTTGAGGAGGAGGATCTTAAAGGCATTGCATTTAATCAATTATCATTCAATCCTAGTTTTTCAAAGCAAAATCCAATTAAAATAATGACTGAAAAATAAAAATAATACCTTACATTTTAGGAAAATATTTTTAATTAAAAAAAAATTATTTCAGTTTTAAAATGTAACCTTTTGAGGATGATGATTTTAAAGGCTTTGCATTTAATCAGTGGTCATGCAATGCTATTTTTTTAAAGCAACATTCAATTACGATAATGACTAAAAATATTAATTATTCCAATACATTTTTGGAAAATATTTTTTATGAAAAACAATATTTTAGTTATAAAATGCAACCTTTAGAGGATGATTTTAAAGGCATTGTATTCAATCAATGATCATGCAATCTTGATTTTTAAAGGCACATTTCAATCAAAATATTGATTAAAAATGCTAAATATTACACAACATTTTTGGATAATATTTTTAATGAAAGACAATATTTTTTGTTATAAAACACAACCTTGAAAGGCATTGCATTTAATCCATTATCATGCAATCACATATTTTCAAGGTCAAATTCAATGAGAATAATGATTACAAATTATAACATAAGATAATTTATTTTTAATCAAAATAGATGACCTTTTGTTATAAAATGCAACTATTTGGGTTTGATGATTTTAAAGGCATTGCATTTACCGTAATGAATTATGCAATAGTATTTTTAATAGGCCACATTCAATTATAAAAATGACTTCAATTTATAAGTAACACGTCATATTTTCGTTTATTATTTGTAATTAAAAAGAATATATATATATATATATATATATATATATATATATATATATATATATATATATATATATGTATATATATATATATATATGTATATATATATATATATATATAGATATATATATATATATATATATATATATATATATGTATATATATATATATATATATATATATATATATATATATATCTATATATATATATATATATATATATATATATATATATATATCTATATATATATATATATATATTTTTTTTTTTTTAGAAAATGCAACCTTTTGAGAAGGAAGATTGTAATAACATGTTAATTCATGTAACAGCAGTTAGAACAGAGGAGCTTTTTTCATAGTTTGATACGTGCATTTGGCAACATGGGGTCACAAAAGATGAGATTACATTAGAGTAAGATTCCTAGAGCAACAATACTACTGAGGCGAAAGCCTAATTTTTGCACATTGTCAAGTTTAAGAATGTGTATGTGCACAATATTAGTGACGTCCTAATGTTCAGTTTTGATGCAGCAACAAAAACAATACACTTTCTGTTCATCTAGTCTAGTCTAGCTCAAAAGTCGCGTGTGGCTCTTTAGCACCGCCCTAGTGGCTCCCTGGACCTCTTCCGGTGATGTGTTAAAATGGAAAAAGATAAAGAAAAAATATATTTTTTGTTTTGATTTATTTCTTCAGGATGACAAACATGACACAAACCTTTCTTATTGTTAGAAATCCCACTGTTTATGTTATACATGTCCCACTGATGAGAGTATATGGCAAGCACCGTTTTGTCCTACTAATTCCAGCGATCCTTGAACTCATCGTAGTTTGTTTACATGTACAACTTTCTCCGATGCTGCCACAGAAAGACGTGTTTTATAGCACTCCTTCTTTGTCTCATTGTGTCCACCAAGTGTTTTATGCTGTGCGCGAATGCACAAAAGTGAGCTTTGTTGGTTTTAATGATTCGCTGGAGTACTTATCAGGCATATTTGGTCAATCCATGACTGCAAGCTAATCGATGCTAACATGCTATTTAATTTAGGCTAACTGCATGTACATATTGCATCATTATGCCTCGTTTGTAGGTATATTTGAGCTCATTTAATTTCCTTCACTTATGTACTCGGTGTATTTAATTTATATTTGCATGTCTCATGACACATTATCTGGATGTAATTTTGGCTGCATTTCTCATAGTTGTTTGTGTGCCATGTTGTTCCAGACCACAGCAAACATTACCCAAATTGCAAAGATCGTATTAAATCCATTATAAAAACACAGCCTGCATTTTCCTTAAACTTGGACACACACATCTATACTTTTGGCCATTCTAAGCCAGTAATTTCCAGGAGTTATCTCACCCTGTGAGAAGCCTCCATTTTATCAATCAATCAATCAATGTTTACTTATATAGCCCTAAATCACTAGTGTCTCAAAGGGCTGCACAAACCACCACGACATCCTCGGTAGGCCCACATAAGGGCAAGGAAAACTCACACCCAGTGGGACATCGGTGACAATAATGACCTAGTGGGACGTCGGTGACAATAATGACTATGAGAACCTTAGAGAGGAGGAAAGCAATGGATGTCGAGCGGGTCTAACATGATACTGTGAAAGTTCAATCCACAATGGATCCAACACAGTCGCAAGAGTCCAGTCCAAAGCGGGTCCAACTCAGCAGAGAGAGTCCCGTTCACAGCGGAGCCACCAGGAAACCATCCCAAGCGGAGGCGGATCAGCAGCGCAGAGATGTCACCAGCCGATACACAGGCAAGCAGTACATGGCCACCGGATCGGACCGGACCCCCTCCACAGGGGAGAGTGGGACATAGAAGAAAAAGAAAAGAAACAGCAGATCAACTGGTCTAAAAAGGGAGTCTATTTAAAGGCTACAGTATACAAATGAGTTTTAAGGTGAGACTTAAATGCTTCTACTGAGGTGGTATCTCGAACTGTTACCGGGAGGGCATTCCAGAGTACTGGAGCCCGAACGGAAAACGCTCTATAGCCCGCAGACTTTTTTTGGGCTTTGGGGATCACTAACAAGCCGGAGTCCTTTGAACGCAGATTTCTTGCCGGGACATATGGTACAATACAATTGGCAAGATAGGATGGAGCTATTTTACTAATGATTTCCAATGTGTGGAATAAATATTAAAATACAACATTTCTGTCAATGAAGATTTGCATCAGCCTTTGATAGTAGGCTAATATAAAGTCGTGGTCAAAAGTTTACATACACTTTTAAAGAACATAATGTCATGGCTGTCTTGAGTTTCAAATAATTTCTACAAATATTTCTACTACTACTAACAGAAAATGACGAAAACATGATCATGACACATACACTTGTTTTGTCTTTAGTGCTTTTGTGCAAGTGTTTTCTGTTCCTAGTCTGTTTTTGTAGTGTTAATAAATCCTCAGTTTTTACCTTCACGCTGTGTCCATTCCGCCTGCATCCACGAGAGAACAAAACCACACCACGATGCCAGCCAAACGTCACAATCTGAACAGCCCATATGGGTATCTACATCAACTATATGATTTGCCTGAGAAGCTGGAAAGGACAAAAAAAAAAGGTTGTCCTGAAGAATTTGGAGGTAATCCTCCTTTTTCATTGTCTCTTTTACTTTCTGTAAAGTACCAGTTATATTGGCAGCGAAACAGGCCCAGAGCATAATACTACCACCACCATGCTTGACTGTAGGCTTGGTGTGTGACACAAGGACTTGGACTTGGGTTGTTACTTCGATGCAAAGGGAATCTGGAACGAGCCAGACGTGAACATGAGTACATGTTTATTTCTTTGACACTATAACTAATAAAAGGAGGCAAACAAAGGGCGCACACAATGGCGGAGAACAAATACTTAACTACAAAAGCAAATGACTAGAACAAGGGCTGTAAACTATAAACATGAAAAAAAGCACTTGCACTGTGGCATGAAAAAAACAAAACTTGCACCTGGGCATAAATACCAAAACTTACGTGACGTGGTCAAAAAACGAACAGCAAGGCATGAAGGTAGGTACATGGAGATGTGGGTTAAGTGGAAAGTTGCCAGGCCGACTAATTGGTAACTCTGGCTTAAATAATAACTATTATCATTACTAAAAAGTGTGAGGGCTGAGGACAGGGGCGTGACTTGAGGGCAAGGTGAAAATCAATGAGTTGGCATGGAGACGAAAACAAACCAGGAAGTGCAAAAACAGAACTGAGTGTCCAAAAAGCAAAACATAACATGACCAAAACGAAACATAATCCTTAGGCGTGACATGGTGTTCCTGGGATTAAAGGCTTCACCTTTTATCTTAAAAAAATACATTGCTGGGTACTGTGGCTAAACAACTCAATTTTTGTTTCATCTGACCACAGAACTTTCCTCCAGAATGTAATATCTTTCTCCATGTGATGTCAGATGAAACAAAAATGTAGCCGTATATAAGGCTTTTAATTTTTTTTTCGGCGCCAAAAAGATTATTTTTAATTAAATTTTTTTGGTCCAGTATGTGCTCTTTCAACATTTTGTGTTGCCGACCCTTGATCGAGTCCACCAGTACTTGCTTTGATCCCATCAGATCACGCAGGTGTACCTAATGCTGTGGCCAGCGAGTATATATTAATCATCATTTGGTTGCATCGGCCTCTCCTCCACCTCATGATGTGTTCCGCCTTAAAGAAAGCGACTCGCCTCTCCAGCACCGTAAAGTGTTATTGCGGCAGCGTGGAGCATCCATCATGGTGAAAGGTCAATACGCTATAAAAGAAAGATATAACAATATTGGAGGGTGTAGTACTAGCAGAGTATTGACATCATTCATTGATCTCAACAAGACGCTGCACAATAATATCATCATTAGTGATCATAACAGCTATAAAGATTCACTTTGCATTGTTGCAGGGACACTGGGGATCTTTTCTCCATGTTAATGTTTGTGATGGATGGTGATTTCCCTTGAAGTGTATTTATCTGCTCTCCTGCAGGCGCTCCATGCTCAGCCTCGGTCGGGCACCACCGGAGTGTTTCCTCGCCCTACTACTGAAGGTCAAGCGCGGCCCTTGAAAACAAAGCGCCTTTTTATTTGCTTTCACCCCAGCCGACTGCGCCGAGTGACAAGGACGTGAACCTGCCCTGTTTTGTTACGCCCGTGTTTTTAAACAGGTGGGTGGAATTAAGCCGCGTGTGTCGTTAAAGGTACGAGCGAGGCGGCAAGGTCGACGCTGAATGTGTCGGGAGGAAAACTGAAGGGCTGCCATATAAAAGAATGTGTTTATGAACACCGCCTGTCCATCACCTCCTTGGCGGCACACTTGGATGAGGTGATTTGTGTCAAAGGTGAAAGATGAGCTGGCAGATTTTTCAGCACTCAGCTAAAAAGTCCTTTCCCCCCCTCCAAAAAAAAATAGAAACGCCTGACTTGGTAGTCTCATTTCATGATCGTTAGAGGGGAAGCTTCTGGAGTTAATGACGCGTTTTTGCACGTGCCCCGCAGTAAGATGCAATAAACAAGCGGCGGGATATTTATGAGGCGGGCTTATTAGCTATAATAGAGCGGCGCTAGTCGGGGTTTATTACGTGAATACGTATGTGCAAACTTGTGTGCAAAATAACATACTCTAACTGCTTCAAAAAGAATGTTTGCTACAGGAAAACACACTTCCAGGCTGTCAATAGGATGTCAAAAGTAAGTTTAGCCAGTCACCAACAAGAAGAAAGTTCATCCATCCATCCATTTTCTTCCGCTGATCGAGGTCGGGTCGCGGGAGCAGCAGCCTAAGCAGGGAAGCCCAGACTTCCCTCTCCCCCATACTTGCCAACCTTGAGACCTCCGATTTCGGGAGGTGGGGGGTGGGGAGTGGGAGGCGTGGTCAGGGGTGGGGCGGAGGCGCGGTTAAGAGGGGAGGAGTATATGTACATCTACAATTAACCAATTCGAGTATTTCATATATATTTCATATATATATTTATATATATATATATATATATATATATATATATATATATATATGAAATACTTGACTTTCAGTAAATTCTAGCTATATATATTTATTTTATCATATGTGTAAATAAAATAAATAGTTGAATTTCAGACGGCACCTTTCAAATACACAGTAATAAAAACACAGTTGTTCTACTAACTACTGTGCTTGCTGGTTACTAAAAAAAAAAACACTTACCTTTCACTATTTGAGTAACCTTTGTTCTGCCATTTGTGTACTGGCGAGAGTCACTTGCCGTCAGGTGCGCAACATCACGTAAATCGCTGGCCAATCAAAAGGCAACCCCATAACGCTCTATCCAACATTTACTAGGAGATGGCAACAGACAACATAGAATCACTCTATTACAGATGGCGTCGCCATGGCTGTAAATTCCTCGTTCTTCTGCTTCGTCTTCTTGTGTGTGCAGTTTTTTATTAAAATCTGTAGATGTTGTAACGTGATCGGGCAGGCAAGCTGTTTATATAGTGGGAAAGCGTACGTGAAAACAGGCTGTCCCCACTCAGGTCCGCATGGAGCTGGAGGGGGCGTGGCCTCCAGCTCCGCTGAATTTCGGGAGAACATTTTTTCTGGAGAGGCGCTGAATTTTGGGAGTCTCTCGGAAAATCCGGGAGGGTTGGCAAGTGTGCTCTCCCTAGCCACTTAGTCCAGCTCTTCCCGTGGGATCCCGAGGCGGGATCGGGTGGCATCCTGAGCAGATGCCCGAACCACCTCATCTGGCTCCTCTCGATGTGGAGGAGCAGCGGCTTTACTTTGAGCTCCCCCCCCCCCCCCCGATGACAGAGCTTCTCACCCTATCTCTAAGGGAGAGCCCCGCCACCCGGGGGAGGAAACTCATTTCGGCTGCTTGTACCCGTGATCTTGTCCTTTCGGTCATAACCCGAAGCTCATGACCATAGGTGAGGATGGGAACGTAGATCGACCGGTAAATTGAGAGATTTGCCTTCCGACTCAGCTCCTTCTTCACCAACACGGATTGATACAGTGTCCGCTTTACTGAAGACGCCGCACTTATCCGCCTGTCAATCTCGCGATCCAAGACTCCGAGGTACTTGAACTCCTCCACTTGGGGCAGGGTCTCCTCCCCAACCCGGAGATGGCACTCCACCCTTTTCCGGGCGAGAACCATGGACCCGGACTTGGAGGTGCTGATTCTCATCCTGGTCGCTTCAAGAAGAAAGTCATTACCGCAAAAGGCGCCTTTGTCAATCAATCAATCAATCTTATATATCCCTAAATCATGAGTGTCTCAAAGGGCTGCACAAGCCACGACGACGGTGGGGTTACGCCTGAATTTAAAAGTATAGTACAGTTGTATCTCGATTTACGAACTTAACTGGCTTTTGAAAAGGGTTTTTAAATCAAAAAGATTGCCTTGTGAAGCGAATTTCTCCATAAGAAACAATGTAAATTTGAATAATGGGATCCAGTTTTGACAAAAGTCCATATTTTAGTGAAGGTTTGTACACTGTGAACACAATATAAAGTGCTATACAATACTGTTGTGGAGGTTGCCCTCCTCTGGGTCCTCCAGACCCCCAAGTATCGGCATGAGAGCCCGGATAAGGGTTACAATAGAGTTTTTATTTTCAAGACGCTTGGTTTCTAGCAAGTGTCTTTTTGTGCATGTCAGGCACGCTCTCGCTCGCATGCCAGCTCCAACTACTTCTCCCGACTGATGCTTATACAGGGCGACAGGTGATTTGATGTCAAGGCCCACTTGGGCCATCTACACACCTGTCGTTGACTTCGTGGCCGGTCCTGGCACATCCCGTTCAGCTGCAGGCCCGCAGGCCACGCCCCCCTTCGCAACTGTATATCAAACAAACGTAACAAGGTGGTGATGGATCAACTTTCTATTCAATAGCAAGTCCAATGACAAGCTCAACTGTCCTCTGAATGCGCTAATCTGACAACACTCAGACATAAAGAAGTCCCCTTGGTGACCTAACCAACGATCAAAAATCACATAAATCCTTAACGGTAAGAACCATATTGCTACAATAATAAACATGTAAAAAGGTCAAATCAACTTACAAGTGAACAAAATTGGCAAATTAACAGCTGCTGGAGGAGGTGGCGGATCAACGTTGTGTTTAAGAACAAGCCAGAATAACAAGCCGAACTGCGCTCTGCAGACACACGCACACACACAAAAGTTTTCATGGTGCCCTCACAAACAATCAGAAATCACAAAAATCCTTAACCTTAGCAACCGTATTGCTGCAATGATTAACATTTAAAGAAGTTAAATCCACTTACTTTAACATCGAGACTAAAGCGGAGCTGACAACAATGCAGCAGACAGACAGAGGGAAACCGGGGGGCGGAGGTAGGGGCCAGTTATATGTGTGTGTGTGTGCGTGTATGAAGCACCAATGAACGAGAGATAGCTCTTTTCTCCGCTGTGAATTAAGTTTATTAAGTCTTCTTTGGAATATTTTTCAAGACAAGTCTGCTCTCATCACAATTAAAACTTGCTTTGGTATAGACTTAGACTTAGACAAACTTTATGGTTCTACAGTTTCAAAGGCTGGAAAGGGTAAGGATGGAAAGGGATAATGCAGGTATTAAGTAGACTAAAAATGTTCCATAGTAGCAATATAAAATATAACATATATGTAGTATTTACATATAAAATACACAGAAAATAATATATACTGATATATTATATTGTTATATTATGTTATTGTAGATTTTTTTTAATGTTTTGTTTATATTTATATTATATTATGTATGCATGAACCCTGCTTGGTCGATTCTTCCATAATTGCGAGCACCATTAATGTACTCCTCGCAAAAAGTCTGTTGTTTTTTTTTGTTTGTTTTTTTTTAACTCGTCAACGGACCCTCTTTTTTTGTCCACCCTGGTCTGTTGTCTTCTTGGCACTTATATGGCATTAGTAAAACTGACAACACTTCTTTAAAGAGTAAAAAAAAAACCCACAAAAGGCAGACAAAGTAGTGTCCTGGGAAGCAAGTGCCTCCCCAAAGATGCTGCGCCCTGCTTTTTGCTTGCAGGCGTGACACAAAATAAATGACGGAATAAAGCGTTTCTGCACAGAGACATGGTTCGTTCACGGAGGCATATTTGGTTTTCAAATAGAGGGGTTCCCAAATCGAGGTTCCACCGTACAAGCGATAAACATGCAGAGACACATGTTGCTGTAATTTGCAATTGTTGATGCTGCCTGCAGTTTCCAGCAAGCTACAAGAAAGTGTTTATTCTGACCAAGCAAACAAGCGTTTTCATTAAATGCAACACATTTGCATAAACAGACCGCCAAACGTTCTGTAAAGGTTGCTGGAAGGACTGACCCTCCTTCCCTAATTACACTTTCACACAAGCACACACACACACTCACATTATTTGCAGTGCCAGGTGTGTTGTGCCACAGGTGCAGCGACACACACACGATTATAAGACGTCATCACGTCTTTACGTACCACCCCTCTCCCACCGGAAGCCACAACCGGGTCAAAAGTCCTTAGAGAGTTCATTTTCAATCTATCACGATAAATTACTTTATGTTATTTATGTAGTTTGCTCATTTTCCTCGACACATCATGTGGTTTATTTTGTACATATGTAGCATCAGCGACAAAGATCCAAAGAATTGCTATGGCGACATCCGGTGGACACATTTAGAACTGCTGTTTCTTTCATTAAAAAATTTCAGGTTAATTTTTATACTTAGCAAACACATCCTGTGGGCCGGATAAAACCTGTTTGCGGGCCTGATCCGGCCCTGGGGCTGTACGTTTGACACCCCTGGTCTAAATGTACATTCCCCTGGCTAAGAGCTAACGTTCTTAGCATTCGGGGCTCGGCAGGACGTTTCTGCATCTGAGGAGGGCGCGACCTCATTAAGATGTTCCCGGCTGAGGGCCACAGTGTTCTCGCTCTCAACTCCTTTCATATACCGATCCATAATTGGAATTATGAATACTGATCAGGAAAGCTTTTAAGCATGCAAAGGAACACCGTCATGAGGGTGAAATGTGACAGGATGAACACTAATTGCAAAATGGGTTTTTTAAATTTTGGAATCAAAACACCTCTTTAGCCGCCCCCTTATAGAGGAGGGGGTAAAAAAGCAATAATAATAATAATAATACATAATGCATGCAACGTGCACGATGCCAAGTGAACGTCCCACTTCATTAATTCATCCATAATGAGTTTTGCAGCTTGTGAGAGTCACTATAGCTTCCAGGCTGCCCCCCAGAGTCACACCTAATTAAATCAGAATCTTAAGTCTCCGTTGACACACACACACACACGCGCACACACACCCACACACACACCCACACACACACAAGCACACACAAACCTTTTGTTTGTAGAGCAAAAAAAAAGAGACAGAAAACAAGTTGTCCAATAGTGAATGAAGAGAACATAAAAGCCAGTAGGTGTCTCTGTAACACAAACAAATACTCCATTGATCCTGTGTAGAAAAGTCACTCCAGTCGCTTCTTAACCGCACTTAAACATCGTTACATGAATAAAAACATGCTTTTATTACAAGAAGAGGATTATGTGTCCTGATAGCAACAATTTAGGTACATTTAGGGCAGGGGTATCAAACGTATGGCCCGCGGGCCGGATCTGGCCAGCGAACAAGTTTTATCCGGCCCGCGGGATTAGTTTGCTAAGTATAAAAATGAGCCGTAATTTTGGAATGAAATAAACTGCTGTTCGAAATGAGTCCACTAGATGCCGCAATAGCAATTATTTGTATCTACATCTGTAAAAAAATATATAAATAAACCACCCTAGTGTGTGAATGTGAGTGTGAATGTTGTCTGTCTATCTGTGTTGGCCCTGCGATGAGATGGCGACTTGTCCAGGGTGTACCCCGCCTTCCGCCCGATTGTAGCTGAGATAGGCGCCAGCGCCCCCCCGCGACCCCGAAAGGGAATAAGCGGTAGAAAATGGATGGATGGATGGATGTTGTCAGGTTCACACACTGATGACATCTATTAATCAGACAAGAAGCAAGGAATCATGCAAAGACAGAGTTCAATTTAGCTCATGAGGAGACACGTGTTTTGGGCTGTATTCTAGTTACAGATCCAAACTTCGTTCTACAAGTCCAGCCCGCGTGCTTCCTCTCTTTATTTGGAAGGTCCCTGGTTACATCACTGAAGCTGTCACTGAGGGTAGGGGGTAATCTCGACAACTCCAGTGAGACACAGTATATGATTATACAAACATGCAAATGTGTTGACACTGGTGCTATCGCCCTGTCTCTGCTTTGTCTGCGATGTTCAGACTTGGCAGTCAGCAGGCCGAGTCTGGACACAACACTGATGGAGACTTTTCGATTGCCAGCTTTGCACAGATACAAAAATACCCATCCATCCATCCATCCATCCATTTTCTACCGCTTATTCCCTTTTGGGGTCGCGGGGGGTGTTGGCGCCACTTCAGCACAAATGACAATAATGTATAGAAACGGCCCTTAAGCATACAGTTGTGTGATAATATATACTGTACAAAATTATTCTAATAGATGTTGGTGCACAAGTCGAGGAAAATGAGCAATTTAGATAAATGATTTCCTATAATTTGATTTTGATATAATTTTTTTATCTTGATAGATTGAAAATTAATCTTCTAAATGTGTCCACTAGATGTCGCAATGGCAATTCTTTGTATCTACATATGTCAAAAAAATAAATAAATAAACCACATGATGTTGTCAGATTCAAACACTGATGACATTTATTAATCAGACAAGAAGCAAGGAATCATGCAGAGACAGAGTTCAATTTAGCTCATGAGACACGTGTTTTGGGCTGTATTCTAGTTACAGATCCAAACTACATTCTACTAGTCCAGCCCGCGTGCTTCCTCTCTTTATTTGGAAGGTCCCTGTTACATCACTGAAGCTGTCGCTGAGGCTAGGGGGTAATCTCGTCAACTCCAGTTAGACACAATATATGATTATACAAAAATGCAAGACTTTTGGATTGCCAGCTTTGCACAGATACAAAAATACCACTTCAGCCCAACTGACAATAATGTATAGCAACGGCCCTTAAGCATAAAGTTGTGTGATAATATATACTGTACATAATAACTAAATAATGCACCATCCATCCATCCATTTTCTACCGCTTATTCCCTTTCGGGGTCGCGGGGGGCGCTGGCGCCTATCTCAGCTACAATCGGGCGGAAGGCGGGGTACACCCTGGACAAGTCGCCACCTCATCGCAGGGCCAACACAGATAGACAGACAACATTCACACTCACATTCACACCCTAGGGCCAATTTAGTGTTGCCAATCAACCTATCCCCAGGTGCATGTCTTTGGAAGTGGGAGGAAGCCGGAGTACCCGGAGGGAACCCACGCATTCACGGGGAGAACATGCAAACTCCACACAGAAAGAACCCGAGCCTGGATTTGAACCCAGGACTGCAGGAACTTCGTATTGTGAGGCAGACGCACTAACCCCTCTGCCACCGTGAATCCCAATAATGCACCAGTCGAGGAAAATGAGCAATTTAGATAAATGATATCCTGTAATTTAATTTTGATGTTATTTTTTTATCTTGATAGAGAATGAACACCATTGGGTTGACGGATGAACATTGTCACATAATTTACTCAGAAAGTATAAATAACGACAACTAAAGAGAGTACTATTAATGGCAACATGTAAGTGTAAAAACAACCCCAACAACATTATAGTTTAAAGTTAAAGTTAAAGTACCAATGATTGTCACACAGACACACTAGGTGTGGTGAAATTTGTCCTCTGCAGTTGACCCATCCCCTTGATCACCTCCTGGAAGGTGAGGGGAGCAGTGGGCAGCAGCGGTGGCCACGCCAGGGAATAATTTTTGGTGATTTAACCCCCAATTCCAACCCTTGATGCTGAGTGCCAAGCAGGGAGGTAATGGGTCCCATTTTTATAGTCTTTGGTATGACTCGGCCGGGATTTGAACTCACACCCTACCAATCTCAGGGTATACACTCTAACAATCTGAAGTTGTCTTTATTTTTAAGTTATCGTGCCGTGATTTCACCACTCCGGCCCACTTGGGAGTAGAATTTTCGCCTGATCTAAAATGAGTTTGACACCCCTGATTTAGGGTATAACATCCCAAGTATTTCTGAGTACCAACAGACTGTATGCTATTTCTAATGTGTCCTGAATGAGACAACTAAGTAGTCCATGGCGACTCTTCCCTCCGCTGAAAGGAGGGGGGAAAAAAAGTATGAGCTAAATAACGATCCTCATCAGACATACTCGAGGCCACCGCTTTATCTCCGCCTCGGACGACAGAAAGTGCCTCAATCCGTCATCCATCACGTGGCCGGTGTCAGGCCCCTCTCGCTCTCGCTCGCTCTCACACACACACACACACACACACACACACACGCACACACACACACACACACACACACACACACACACACACACACACACACACACACACACAAAGGTGCTCTGCTACATCTGGACCTCGCTCGTACATCCTCGTCATCGTCGGCGTTATCGCACTTCCAAATCTGTCCAGCTGATGCATTATTCATATTCGGTTCATTAGAGAAGTCATTTTAGGCGCAGCCTTCAATGATGGCGCACCTGATGCTACAGGGCTCAACTTCTTAACATTCAAACCTTCGACCAACTACGGATTCTTGTTGAGAAACATGATCGCGGCGACATGTCGGAGACGTATTGAGGCGCTAACTTGACTAATCTTTCCATGCCCTTTACTTTAATTGATCATCATATTGTTTTTTCTTATTCATTTTAACCCCTCTCGGCAATGCTTTGCCTTTTTTACAAACCCCGTTTCCATATGAGTTGGGAAATTGTGTTAGATGTAAATATAAACGGAATACAATGATTTGCAAATCCTTTTAAACACATATTCAGTTGAATGCACTACAAAGACAACATATTTGATGTTCAAACTCATAAACTTTGTTTTTTTTTGCAAATAATAATTAACGTAGAATTTCATGGCTGCAACACGTGCCAAAGTAGTTGGGAAAGGGCATGTTCACCACTGTGTTACATCACCTTTTCTTTTAACAACACTCAATAAAAGTCTGGGAAATGAGGAAACTAATTGTTGAAGCTTTGAAAGTGGAATTCTTTCCCATTCTTGTTTTATGTAGAGCTTCAGTCGTTCAACAGTCCAGGCTCTCCGCTGTCGTATTTCACGCTTCATAATGCATCACACATTTTTGATGGGAGACAGGTCTGGACTGCAGGCGGACCAGGAAAGTACCCGCACTCTTTTTTTACGAAGCCGCGCTGTTGTAACACTTGTCTTGCTGAAATAAGCAGGGGCGTCCATGATAACGTTGCTTGGATGACAACATATGTTGCTCCAAAACCTGTATGGACCTTTAAGCATTAATGGTGCCTTCACAGATGTGTAAGTTACCCATGCCTTGGGCACTAATGCACCCCCATACCATCACAGATGCTGGCTTTGTTCTGGAGGACACCACGTCCTCTGTTTCCAAATATAATTTGAAATGTGGACTGTCAGACTACAGAACACCTTTCCACTTTGCATCAGTCCATCTTAGGTGAGCTCGGGCCCAGCCAAGCCGGCGGCGTTTCAGGATATTGTTGATAAATGGGTTTGGCTTTGCATAGTAGAGTTTTAACTTGCACTTACAGATGTAGCGACCAACTTTAGTTACTGACAGTGGTTTTATGAAGTGTTCCTGAGCCCATGTAGTGACATCCTTTACACACTGATGTCGGTTATTTATGCAGTACCGCCTGAGGGATCAAAAGTCCGTAATATCATCGCTTATGTGCAGTGATTTCTCCAGATTCTCTGAACTTTTTGATGATTTTACGGACCGTAGATGGTAAAATCCCTAAATTTCTTGCAATAGCTCGTTGAGAAATGTTGTTCTAAAACTGTTTGACGATTTGCTTATGAAGTGTTGACCCTGACCCCATCCTTATTTGTGAAATACTTAGCATTTCATGGGAGCTGTTTTTATACACAATCATGGCACCCAACTGTTCCCAATTAGCCTGAACACCTGTGGGATTTTCCTTATAAGTGTTTGATGAGCATTCCTCAACTTTATCAGGATTTATTGCCACCTTTCCCAACTTCTTTGTCATGTGTTGCTGGCATCAAATTCTAAATTTAATGATTATTTGCAAAGAAAAAAAATGTTTATCAATTTGCACATCAAATATGTTGTCTTCGTAGCATATTCAACTGAATATGGGTTGAAAATGATTTGCAAATCATTGTATTCCGTTTATATTTACATCAAACACAATTTCCCAACTTATATAGAAACGGGGTTTGTATTTGGGTTTATTTTGTACCTTTCGTGTTTGTTGCATTTTTGTTGCGTTTCACTTGATTGTAAAATATGTCGATCGAAAGGTGGTGTGACGTTCATATTTTGTCAATATTCAGTGTTTTATCGATAATAGGAAAATGTAAAATTCCATTACGTTTTTTAAGGCGGTCTGTCATAACGTTTTTTGCATTCAATCAGACACTATTGTGAGGTTTTGTAATAGTGTTCCTAAAAATAGATATACCGGGCCCCAAGATAAAAAAAATTCTCTAAATGTGGCCCTTGAGTCAAAATAATTGCCCAGGTCTGTTATAAACAAAGAAAATACACACTGTTGTTAGTATGGATTTCATTAAAAAAAAAAAAAAACATGGCCACTATTTCAACATCTAAGTGCTAAAACTATATTACTGTAAGAATAGTGCCCTGAGTTGCAGCGCTAAACATCTTCATACATGACATGTTTTTTTTTGTTTGTTTGTTTTATTTTTTACCAATGATTGTCACACACACACTAGGTGTGGCGAAATTATTTTCTGCATTTGACCCATCCCCTTGATCACCCCCTGGGAGGTGAGGGGAGCAGTGGGCAGGGAATAATTTTTGGTGATTTAACCTCCAAATCCAACCCTTGATGCTGAGTGCCGAGCAGGGAGGCAATGGATGGGTCCCAGTTTTATAGTGTTTGGTATGACTCGGCTCTAAGCAAACCGACAAAAGTACCACATTCGGGACTTTTATAGGCACAGGTAATGCCATATTTCGATACATTTACACGAGGCACCGCGTTCGATTGCAAACTCGGCGGACTTTTACACGGGGAAACGAGCACCGACGCAGCACTCGGAGTAGACTCAGTCGGATGTATATGTATGTATATATGTATATATATCAGGGGCCTCACCAGACATATTTCACTGGGGCACGTGCCCCACTGTTGATCTGCAGTGCCCCAGTAAAAATTTCACCAATAAAAAAAAAACGCTTCAGAGTTTTAAGTCTACATAACATAGACAACAGCGCACATACTACTTAGTATGGTAATTGATTGCTACTGTATTTACTCCATTAACAATGAGCACATGGCTAATTAATATGGTAATTTATTCACATGTGGATTGAGACTTCGGTTGAGAGAGAGAGAGAGAGACAGAGTGAGAGAGAGAGGGGGGGGCTGCGAATCACTGCGTGAGGTAGGTGACGTTAGCCAACAACAATTTGTTAATTACATTATTTTGATTTTGATTTGACTCAAACTGAAACTCCTAGATGGATATCAGAAAGTTATTCGCCCGCAGCAGGAATGAGAGATGTAAGTGAAGTCCTAGCTAGCTAGGCAACATCATTGTCTTAAGTTGATGCTAAGTTAGCTAACGTTATTCCTTGTATCAAGACAAACATATTCATTTGCTGTACGAGCTGTCGGGGGATTTGCAATGAACATGAAACATAATGTTGGTTATTGTCTGCTGGTTTTGCATCAATGATGATTTGGAGTAAGCATGTGTGAGTTGAGTGCTTCTCAAATGCTTTATCTTCAGGAAGAAAAACATGTTTCCATTTCATCAAGTCGTGAGCCAAATTTTTAAATCATTCAAGTTTATTTCACAGAAAAATAGCACAGTAGACTTGTCTTGTTAATCGTTGTGACTTTGACTAAAATAATCTTGTTTTGTCACCAGAAAAATGGCAACAACTAAAGCATCTGGTTTTGTTTCCAGAAAAAATAGTAACATTTCTGTATTTGTTTTCAGAAAGATGGCTAAAAATATCGGGTTTTGTTGCCCCATTGAGATTTAAAAATATATATATTTCCATGTCTGTCCTGAGTCCTCCTCCAACTTGTTAGTCGGTTTGCCTTTTGCTAAAATACTCACTAACAGTCACTAGAAAAAAGGCTAAAATATCTGGTTTTGTTGCCACAATTTGATTTTTTTCTCCCTAAACTTTTTTTTTTCATGCACACATGTGAGTGCGACTCACTGAAAATGACACCCAATCCACTTTTATGTCACGACCCAGCAGTTGGGAAACAACTGGTCAAATGTATAACAGTTACTGCAGTATTTCCATGTCTGTCCAGAGTGATTGACCACTTTGCAAAAATGAAAAGGAGACTTTACAGTTTAGTTCTCAGAAAATGATACCCTGAATAGACACACAACAGTTGTTCATTTATTTTACTACTGTGGCTTTATTGTTTTGTGTATATTTTATAGTTTTGTGTATCTGAAATAGGATTCGCCACATTGCCATAAATGGAAGTTAAATAATATAAAAGAACCCAGAGATGTAGGGGTGCTTTATTTTTTGTTTTACTTTTGTAGATGTTAAATTTGCAGATGATTACTGCAATATATATTTCAAAAACATTCATTGCTCTTCCTTTTTGCTTTTACCAGTAGCAGTTTAGAAGTCTGGAGTAAAAAAGTGCACAAGTAGGTCAAATGCATTAGTTAATTTCAGGTGGTTAATCAAAGATCCACACAACATAATCTGATATGATTTCATAGTTTAAAGCACTATTTATGTATTTTTTATGATAAATAAGTGCTAAAAATGTTTTTGCTTGCGCGCTTTGCGCGCTCACATGAATTGTTTGTGCCCCAGGTGTGCCCCAGTACAGTATTAGGTCTAGTGACGCCCCTGATATATATATGTATATGTATATATATGTATATGTATATGTATATGTATATGTATATGTATATGTATATGTATGTATATATGTATGTATATATCTATATATAAATATGTATGTATGGAAGAGGTGCTTTCAGACATAGCTAGCCAGCTAGCGGCTAATGCCCAGCCCCAGTCTGCAGTGTTTTAGCTACTTCTAAATCACTAATCCTCGCCTCCATGGCGACAAATAAAGTAAGTTTCTTACAAGTATCATCTTTGCAGGACGAAGAATAGCTGAACATGCTTCACTACACACCGTAGGTCACCGGCGTCGAAATGTACACAAACGCCATTGGTGGATCTACACCTGACATCCACTGTAATGATACCAAGTACAGGAGCATATCTAGTCGATACTACTATGATTACGTGGATATTTTTAATCATCTTAACATCTTTCGTTTTTTTTTAATATTTTCTATATTATGTTTATAAACTTAGGAAATATGTCCCTCGACACATGAGGACTTTGAATATGACCTGCAGCAACTTGGTATCGGATTGATACCCAAATTTGTGCTGTCATCCAAAACTAATGTAAAGTATCCAAATGACAGAAGAATAAGTGATTTTTACATTTGAACAGAAGTGTAGATAGAGCATTGTAGAGGTTGCCCTCTAGTGGGTTCTTCAGACCACCACAGACTGCCAGGAATTCAGCTTATAACACTGTTTTATTTTCCTTCAATGGTGCAAAGTCTTTTGTTTTTTTAGCACAGTGTCTTTATTGCATCCGTGTCTCTCAGCAGCACCTCCAACTCCAACTACTCGTTTCCTCACTGCTGCTGCTAATAAAGGCGACAGGTGATTAGATAACAAGGCCCACCTGGGCCATCTACGCACCTGTCGCTGTATTCGAGGCCGGTCCTGACATACCCTCTTCTGCGGCAGGCCGGCAGGCCACATACCCCTCCACAAGCATGTTAAAAGAGAAAGTAATGAGATATTAACAGTAAATGTACAAGTAAATTAATAATACAGTTTCTACCACTAATGTTGACAAAATAATAGAAGGGAAAATTACACAATATATTACTGCATACGTCAGAAGGCTAAATTAGGAGCCTTTGTTTGCCAAAAGGGAATAAGCGGTAGAAAATGGATGGATGGAAATGGATGTTTGCTTGCTTACTTACTACTAAAAGAAAAGTTAACTAGTATGTTCACTATTTTTTTTAAGGACAAACTTGCAATAAGAAACATATGTTTAATATACCGAAATATTTCTTTTGTTAGAATAAAGCCATTTTTTGTGGCCCCCTTTATTTAGAAAAGTATCGAAAAGTACCGAAAAGTATTGAAATAATTTTGGTTTCGGGACACCACCAACAGGAGGTGATGTCACCATAATGGCTTCAAAATGAATGAATGAATGACGCATTGGCGCGATGTAAAAGTTGAACCGAAAAGGACTCAAATCTAGGCGAGGTTCCACCGTGTTATTGTGAAACCCACATGACTTTGTAGCACACAACTCTATTGTTAATGCTCAATGTTTTTTTGATTAGCTCTCACTCTTTCTCACTCTGTCTCCCAGGGTGCACTCGCTATTGTCCTCTTTATATAACCGCATGACAAATCCATCATAAAATTGTTGTTGAGATTGTTTTGAGCGATAGACACCTTGAGCCCTGGAGGAGCCAAACAAGCTAATAACAAGCACACACACACACACACACACACACACACACACACACACACATGCACACTGGTTATCATTTGGAATGGGGACCAAGTTTTTGATCATCACTTGTGGGGACCACCCTTTTTACAGGTTGTGGAGGCATGGAAAAAAATTGGTAAAATGGCCACTGCCCAGTTAGCTCATACACGTCTATAAATCTCTGGATTGATGAAGTAATGTGCTGATCATTCTTACTGGGGACCCTGGGGAAAAAGAGTTAAAATGGTTCATGGGGACAAAATTTAAATCATTTTGCACAATTCACACTGTGACAGACTTCTCAAGTCGTCATGCGGGTTCCAAGGACCGTCAAGGAAGGACATAGCGGCAAGCACGTTAAGACTTCTTTATTTTCTAATTAAGACTGCTTTTCAGCTGCTCCGTCTGTCACTTCGCTCTTCCGCTTGCCTTTCTGCTTCGGACGTGGTCACCTCTCTCGCGCTCTCAGTCTCTCTCTCTCTGTCACACCGCGGTGAGGGAAGTCTTGTCTTGTTTTTTTTTTCTGTCTTGTAATTTGCATATTTTGAAAAGCAACTCCTCTTGTTTCAGATCACGGGCCCTTCCTTTTGTGTCACCAGTCTGTCATCCCTGACCCTTGATTGTTTCCACCTGTTTCCCATTACCATCTTGTTCTATTTAAGCTCATGCCTCCCCTTGTCCTGTGCCAGATCGTCTCGAGCTTTCGTGTCCATCTAGCGTCCATTTCCGTGTCCATGTTTGTATCCATGCCTTGCTTCTCCCCACGTTTACTTCCTTGGAACAAGAATTCTATGGCTGTAATTTTGAATTGTTCTTTTTTCCTCCTTTGAGCAACCTTCGTTATTCTAGCCTTCGTCCAACCTATTAGGTGAGTTTTTGTATTTTTCAAAATTCCGTTTCTTCCTCATAGATTGAGTAATTTTTTGTTTATCTTTATTAAGTATTAAGTTATAGCCTTTTTTTGTTCTTCCTCCTGTTGGAGCGCTTTGTGTTATTTTTTATAGTAGATACAACTTTAATAATAGATCGTCCTTTTGTTAGTTTTTTCCTCCTATTTTTTGGATTGATTTTTGGTTTATCTTTTTCCGGAATTATTTCCGCGGACTTTTTTTGTTAATCATTAAGTGCGTAATACCCTGGCTCCGTAGGTTAAAACGTGGTTTCAAAATAAAAGCTTTATTAGAACCTAATTTCTGCATCCGAGTCCATTCCTAATTCCAAGTCCTGACTCTCCGGCCCTTTCTCGTCTCTCCGCCTCTCTCTCTGACGTTCACGGTTGTCGGCCTTTTACACAGTGCGAGAAGATTACTCAATTGTCCCCAGGTGCGCGATCCACGCACCTGATCTTGATTGCGGCGTCGCTCTCTGCGCGCCCCACCTCACCACTCCCTCGCCGTCCACGCCTCCTCGCCGCCATCTTGGGCCAGGCTCTGGCGTGCGCTGCCTCGCTGTCGGACTGCCGGCCACGCCTCCTCACTGCCATCTTGGGCTGGGCTACGGCGTGCCCTGCCTCGATGTCGGACTGCCGGCCACGCCTCTCCACACACACAAATTTGTACGTGACTACTGAGGACCATTTAAAAAAAAATAAAAAAAATTAAAATTAGATGTTAAACATGTTTGCTTTTCAGTAAACATGTTTTATGGGCCAAAGCTTAAAAATCACTTAGGCATCTTCAGAATGGATCTGACTATTATTCAAAAAGGTTTCCTTTTAGGGGACGTGTTTTTTTTTTTTGTCCCCATACCGTCAGAGGTTCCCTAAAGGTGACTGTGTAAACAGAGTGATGTCCCCATTAAGTCAGCATTGCCAGAACACACACACACACACTCTATCTCACACACACACCGTAAAAAAAAAAACAACTGTCGTAAAACAGACATTTCCTTCTGGGGATGTGAACTGTTGTACTCCAGCACCTTAATATCTTATCAGGCTTGTAGTTTGACTATTCTGTATTTTATTGGCTTGAACCAACACCAGCGAAGGGGGGGGTCAGGCGTTGACCTCGAATCAATTCGTACCGCCTGCAAGTTATGGAGGACTTACGGGCGGATCTTCACCCCCGCGGAGAAAAGAACTCTTTAAAAGTCTTATTTGGAGACGAATGCAA
The DNA here is from genome assembly GCF_033978795.1 of Nerophis ophidion. Classification (NCBI taxonomy): domain Eukaryota; kingdom Metazoa; phylum Chordata; class Actinopteri; order Syngnathiformes; family Syngnathidae; genus Nerophis; species Nerophis ophidion. The sequence continues at coordinate 20,054,725 of NC_084625.1, read as the reverse complement.
GGCGAGCCGGTGCACGCTGCCTGGAGGATTAAGTCCAGCTTACACGCCGCAGCTCCCTGGCGGAGACAATGTGAGATCCATCTGCTGGAAAAGTCATCCCTGACCTTCTCTGGACTTATCTCGCACGGCTTGAAGCACACCTGTAGACACGTGGCTGCGGGCGAACGCTTTTTTTTTTTTTTTTAAATCACATTTCTGCCCTCTTCAGCAAGGAAGGACCCCCCCCCCCCTCCCCTCAACCCCCTCTAACCCCGCGGTCCAATTTCAGGGTGCCGTCGCTTTTTATTATTATTAGACTCGTCCATACACACGCAGTATATGTGGTACTACAGTGTGAATCCACCATGTTCTTGCTCAATTTGACCTCTACTGTCCACTAAACCCACAGAGACGACACATTTATAGAAATAATTCATAACCGACCACCTTTTTTTCTTCTTTTTACAAGAGCCTCGCCTCTTCACTCCTGAGCCAAAATCTTTCTTTTTTTTTTTCTTTTAATGAAATTGAGCCGTGAGCACTCATTTCGTTTTTCTCTTTCCCCAACAGTAAATAAGTTGCTGATGGTCCTTAAAAAAGTGGATGAATCAGGGCGAAAGTGGTGGTGAGTGCAGATCCCTCCTTCCAATCTGTGTGTAATTAATACAATACAATATTTAATCATCAATGTGTGTGTAATTAATACAATACAATATTTAATCATCAATGTGTGTGTAATTAATACAATACAATATTTAATCCTTATGTGAGTTGAGAACACAGACTTTCTTTCCCTTTCTGGTGCTTTCTAAATAGTGAAGCCCTGCTAGTAGGAGGCAGCTAACTGATGGGTGTCAGAACCTGGATTACTTTGCAGCTTGTTTTCCCAGGATGCAAACAAACTTGACTGGACATGGCGTGCAGGTAAAAACATGATTTAATCTTAGCTCAAAAGCTACAAAAGTGTACAACCAAAAGGCGCTCACAGTGGAGGCACAAAACTTGGCACAAGAAACAAAAACGTAAACACATAGCCTGAACTATGGTCATAAACAAAAACACCCACGGTGACAGATCATGATAATCTCAAGAGTACTAACAATGTCAATGTCAATGTCGCCAGGTTGACTACCTGGCAACTACAGGCTTAAATAGCCTTTCCTGATTAGTGACAGGTACGTGAGTCCAAATTAGTCAGGTGAAACCAATGAATCGTCATGGTGACAAAACAAACCTGGAAGTGCAAACAGGAACTAAAAGAGTCCAAAAACCAACAGAACATAACCAAACAAAACATGGCCACAAAACATGACAATGGGATGCTTGTATCTTTCAGCACTGGTGCTGTACATGAGCTGCTAACATCAGAATAATCCTCACTCCTCAAATGAAAAAAAAATGTTTCCTCGCAATGTTGACAGGTTCCTTTTGTTGAGAGCCCTTTAGTCAAAAATGAGTAACTTCTCGATTTAGGGCCAGAACCTTTTACTATACAGGGGAAATGTAGGATTTTCAAAACCCAAAACAAGTGAAGTTGGCACATTACATAATTTGTAAATAAAAACAAAATACAATGATTTGCAAATCGTTTCGAAGTTTATTTAATTGAATAGACTGCAAAGACAAGATAATGATTGTTCAAACTGAATAACTATTTTTTTTTTTTTTTTTTTGCAAACATTCATTAACTTTGAATTTAATAGCAGCAACACATTACAAAAAAGTTGGCACAGGGGCATTTTTACCACTGTGTTACATGGCCTTTCCTTTTAACAACACTCAGTGAACGTTTGGGAACTGAGGAGACCAATTTTTTAATTATTTCCCATTCTTTATTGATGTACAGCTTAAATTGTTCAACAGTCCATGGCTCCGTCTTGGTATGTTTGGCTTCATATTGCGCCACACATTTCAATGGGAGACAGGTCTGGACTACAAGCAGGCCAGTCTAGTACCCGCACTCTTTTACTATGAAGCCACGTTATTGTAATATGTGGCTTGGCATTGTCTTGCTGAAATAAGCAGGGGTGTCCATTATAATGTTGCTTGGATGACAACATATATTGCTCAAAAACATGTACAGTATGTACCTTTCAGCATTAATGGTGCCTACACAGATGTGTAAGTTACCCATGCCGTGGGCACTAATAAACCCCCATACCATCACAGATGCTGGCTTTTGTACTTTGCGCCTATAACAATACATATGATATTTTTCCTCTTTGTGTCGGAGGACACAATGTCCACAGTTTCCAAAAACAATTTGAAATGTGGACTCGTCAGTCATCAGAACACTTTTCCACTTTGCATCAGTCCATTTTAGATGAGCTCGGCCCCAGCGGAGCCGGCAGCGTTTCTGGGTGTTGTTGATAAATGGCTTTCGCTTTGCATATTAGAGTTTTAACTTGCACTTACAGATGTAGCGACAAACTTTTGTTACTGACAGTTACTTTTTTTAATGCAGCACCTGAGAGATCGGCATTCAATGTTGGTTTTCTGCCTTGCTGCTTACTTGTAGTGATTTCTTCAGATTATCTGAACCTGAAGCTCCTTTTTAACCCAATTATGGCACCCACCTGTTTCCAATTATCCTGTTCACCTGTGGGATGTTCCATATAGGTGTTTGATGAGCATTTTTTGCAACTTGTACCAGCTTTTTTAAAACATTGTGCAGGCACCCAATTCCAAATGAGCTAATATTTGCAAAAAATAACAAAGTTTTCTAGTTCAAAAGTTGAAACGATTTGCAAATCATTGTATTCTGTTTTTATTTACGAATTACACAACGTGCCAGTGAAGCTGGCACGTTGTGTAATTGCCTCATCCCTCACTTAAAGCGTGAGGAAAGAGTGGTGTTTTCTCGACGTGGATTTTTTTGACTTGACAAGTCCAAAAATGATCTGCTCACATGTGCTACCTAGTGGTTGTTTGAGCACAGTGCAGCTAGTCCTTAATAAATAAACTAGCCCAAACTCCTTAATGCTTCAGTCACACGCAGGATTCTCACGGGAATGAGGCACAAATCCATCCAGACTCACTGCAGCATTAACTTTTACAAACTCAAAGGCAATACAGCAGCAGCAGAAGCAGCAATATTAGCTAGTAGATAGTAGCTGGCTACTCCCTGGTGGTAGGAGGAGCAAGGCGTTTTGTCACTTTGCTAGAAAAGTAGTGCCTCAGGGGTACCTCTGAAGGTAACAATATTGCTATAGCTTCGTTAAGGATGTTTTTTAAGAGCGTTTTGTAGGCAGAATGTTTTAATCTCCATTACCTGCATTGTTAGTTGCATCATACGAGCAGTTTTTTACTATTTAGAGTGCACAAAAAAGGGAAAAGCGTGTTCTTCTCTGATGTAGGAATTGTTGTTGATCGGAAAAATTACCCCAAAAAGTGCAGTTTTCCTTCAAATGGATCTGAGTGGCATGTGCCAGTATTTTAATTGGCCTAGCCCTGCGATATCTGCCTAGCAACAAGCGGCCACGCAAAAGTGCGTGGTGGTAAAAAAAAACAAAAAAAAAACTGTTTTATAAAAAGTAACTTTCTGCAGACTCGCTGTTGTATATTGGAGGAAGTTCAGAGCTGGAACACATTTCCTTTTTAAAACGTTGCTCATTATACAAATCGTCTGTTCCAGGGTCAAGCCCTGCCCCTCATAAAAACTTCCAATGTATACTATTTTTGTTGTATCGTCAGGATTTTCGTCTCTTAGCTTGTACTGGAATACGTTTTGCAAAGAAAAAGCGTGACGAAATCCAAAGACTCTGAAAATGGGACCCATTACCCCACTACTTGGCACTCAGTATCAAGGGTTGGAATTGGGGGTTGAATCACTAAAATGATTCCCGAGCGCGGCCACCGCTGCTGCTTGTCACGCCCATGAGATCATGTTTTGGTTTTGTCATGTTTGGTTTTATTTTTTTGGACCATTGTTTCCTGCTTTGGCACTCCCTTGTTTGCTTTGTTTCCATGCCTACTCATTATTTTTCACCTTGCCCTCATGTCGCGCCCTTGTCCTCAGCCCTCACACCTGTTTGTATTGATCACTGGTATTATTTAAACCTGTAGTCGCCAAGTATTCAGCCTGGCAACTATGTACCCCTCAACTCCTTTCACGCCATGCCTTGCCTAGTTTCCCTCCCGCTCATGCCATGTAAGTTTTGGATTTTTGTTATGTCACAGTTGTTGAGTTTTTTTTTTTTTTTTTATAGTCATGCCATAGTGCTGTTTTTTGTTCAATCAATCAATCAATCAATGTTTACTTATATAGCCCTAAATCACTAGTGTCTCAAAGGGCTGCACAAACCACCACGACATCCTCGGTAGGCCCACATAAGGGCAAGGAAAACTCACACCCAGTGGGACATCGGTGACAATAATGACCCAGTGGGACGTCGGTGACAATGATGACTATGAGAACCTTAGAGAGGAGTAAAGCAATGGATGTCGAGCGGGTCTAACATGATACTGTGAAAGTTCAATCCACAATGGATCCAACACAGTCGCGAGAGTCCAGTCCAAAGCGGATCCAACACAGCAGCGAGAGTCCCGTTCACAGCGGAACCAGCAGGAAACCATCCCAAGCGGAGGCGGATCAGCATCGCATCTCCACAAGGGAGAGTGGGACATAGAAGAAAAAGAAAAGAAACGGCAGATCAACTGGTCTAAAAAGGGAGTCTATTTAAAGGCTAGAGTATACAAATGAGTTTTAAGGTGAGACTTAAATGCTTCTACTGAGGTGGCATCTCGAACTGTTACCGGGAGGGCATTCCAGAGTACTGGAGCCCGAACGGAAAACGCTCTATAGCCCGCAGACTTTTTTTGGGCTTTGGGAATCACTAACAAGCCGGAGTCCTTTGAACGCAGATTTCTTGCCGGGACATATGGTACAATACAATCGGCAAGATAGGATGGAGCTAGACCGTGTAGTATTTTATACGTAAGTAGTAAAACCTTAAAGTCACATCTTAAGTGCACAGGAAGCCAGTGCAGGTGAGCCAGTACAGGCGTAATGTGATCAAACTTTCTTGTTCTTGTCAAAAGTCTAGCAGCCGCATTTTGTACCAACTGTAATCTTTTAATGCTAGACATGGGGAGACCCGAAAATAATACGTTACAGTAGTCGAGGCGAGACGTAACAAACGCATGGATAATGATCTCAGCGTCTTTAGTGGACAGAATGGAGCGAATTTTAGCGATATTACGGAGATGAAAGAAGGCCGTTTTAGTAACGCTTTTAATGTGTGCCTCAAAGGAGAGAGTTGGGTCGAAGATAATACCCAGATTCTTTACCGTGTCGCCTTGTTTAATTGTTTGGTTGTCAAATGTTAGAGTTGTATTATTAAATAGAGTTCGGTGTCTAGCAGGACCGATAATCAGCATTTCCGTTTTTTTGGCGTTGAGTTGCAAAAAGTTAGCGGACATCCATTGTTTAATTTCATTAAGACACGCCTCCAACTGACTACAATCCGGCGTGTTGGTCAGCTTTAGGGGCATGTAGAGTTGGGTGTCATCAGCATAACAGTGAAAGCTAATACCGTATTTGCGTATGATGTCACCTAGCGGCAGCATGTAGATGCTGAAGAGTGCAGGGCCAAGGACCGAACCCTGGGGAACTCCACACGTTACCTTAACGTAGTTCGAGGTCACATTGTTATGGGAGACACACTGCATCCTATCAGTAAGATAAGAGTTAAACCAAGACAGGGCTAAGTCCGACATACCAATTCGTGTTTTGATACGTTCTAATAAAATATTATGATCGACGGTATCGAAAGCAGCGCTAAGATCGAGGAGCAGCAACATAGATGACGCATCAGAATCCATCGTTAGCAATAGATCATTAGTCATTTTTGCGAGGGCTGTCTCCGTGGAGTGATTTGCCCTGAAACCGGATTGAAAGGTTTCACATAGATTGTTAGACGCTAAGTGTTCATTTAATTGCTCCGCAACAATTTTTTCGAGGATTTTTTAAATAAAGGGAAGGTGAGACACCGGTCGGTAGTTTACCATGAGGTCAGGATCGAGGTTAGGTCTTTTAAGAAGAGGATGAATAACCGCTTTTTTGAATGCTAGGGGAACAGTGCCCGAGGAGAGTGATAAGTTTATAATATTTAGCACTGATGGACCTAATAATACAAAGAGCTCCTTGATCAGTTTCCCAGGAAGAGGGTCAAGTAAACATGTTGTCTGTTTTATTCCATTTACACGTTGTAACAATTCCTCTAATGTTATTTCCTCAAAACGAGAGAAACTATTTTGGAGGGCAGTATCCGCCGTATATACCATCGTATCAGTGTTAATAGAACCCCGTTGTAGCTGGGACGCATTGTCTTTAATCTCCTTTCTAATGACTTCAATTTTCTTACTAAAGAATTGCATAAAGTCATCAGCTGAGTGGGTTGAGCTACTGGAAGGGGTCCCTTGTTGGGTTAGCGATGCTACCGTACTAAACAAAAATTTAGGATCGTTTTTATTACGGTGGATGAGATTTGAGTAATAATTAGCTTTAGCTAAGGTAAGCATGCGTTTATAAGTTATTAAACCATCACTCCATGCTTGATGGTGCACCTCAAGTTTAGTCGTGCGCCATTTGCGTTCCAGCTTTCTACATAATAATTTCTGAGCTCTAGTTTCTTCTGTAAACCACGTGGTGCGCTTTTTTGGAGCCTTTTTTAACTTTAGCGGTGCTATGTTATCAATGGTTTCGCGCAGGGCAGCGTTAAAGTTGTTAGTGAGGTTATCAATAGAGCCCACATACTTTGGGAATGGTGCCATTACCGAGGGCAGTAGGTCAGCAAGAGTTGTCGTTGTGGCCGTATTAATGTTGCGGCTGCTATAGCAGTTATTATTATTATTAGTTTGACGAACATGCGTTTGAACCTCGAATTTTATAAGGTAATGATCGGACAATACTTTAGTATACGGGAGTATCGTAACTTTGGAAACGGTGATGCCCCTGACAAGCACTAGGTCTATCGTATTACCGTTGCGATGCGTGGGTTCATTTATCATTTGTGTGAGACCACAGCTATCAATTACAGTCTGGAGCGCTACGCACGGTGGGTCCGATGGGGTATTCATATGGATATTAAAGTCCCCCATTATGATTATATTATCGGCGTGTGTCACTAGATCAGCAACAAACTCTGAGAATTCATTGATAAAGTCCGAATAGGGCCCTGGGGGGCGGTAGATAACAGCCAGGTGTAGAGGCAGCGGTGTGACAGACCTCATAGTAAGCACCTCAAACGATTTATATTTATTATTTATGTTAGGACTAAGGTTAAAGTTTTCGTTGTATATTAGTGCGACCCCCCCACCCCTTTTAAGCGGACGGGCAATATGCGCATGTGTAAAGTTAGGAGGACATGCCTCATTTAGCGCAAAAAAGTCGTTTGGTTTAAGCCAGGTTTCGCTGAGACCGATGACGTTAAGATTGTTGTCTCTGATAATATCATTAACTAATAACGTTTTGGGAGACAATGATCTTATGTTTAAAAAACCTATATTATAGGTAGTGGGCTGTTTCAGGGAATTTTTGATCAAATTATCCGTAGTAGCAATATTGATAATGTTGTGTTTATTATGCCCAGTGCATTCAGTATAATTACGACCATATCTAGGAATTGATACGACAGGAATTTTCCGATTGTTTGATTGTTGCTTTGATAAACTGCACGCATCATGGTTAGCCACCTCAGTAACGGGGATTTTCCGATTGTTTGTTTGTTGCTTTGATAAACTGCACGCATCATAGTTAGCCACCTCAGTAACGGGGATTTTCCGATTGTTTGTTTGTTGCTTTGATAAACTGCACGCATCATAGTTAGCCACCTCAGTAAAACACATGTCCAACTCTGAAACACTCAAAGCAGAAAAAACTTGTTCTATTTTAACTGACTCCTTACCCAGACCAGTAGTCTCGCATTTTCCATCTAAATCCGTCTTCGGGATGGAGGAAAGTGGTGTTCTGTGGGGATTAGCCTTCTGCTTTGTTTTTAGCCCCGCTCGACATCCGCGTTTCCGATCACACCGCTGGCGTCTGCTCCGTAGACGGCCCCCGCTGCTACTAGACTCCCCTGCTTCACAGGCCGCTGGATGTAGCCGCCGACGTATTCCCATGCTAGTTAGCATGTTTAGCACGCACGCGTCTATCAGTCCAAAACGGCCCGATGTGTCCACATCCAGAAGTGTCTGGCGGTCGTACGTGATCACGGAGTGACCACGATGTGAGCCAGCCATAAAGTTTGTAGAATTGTCCGGTATTTCTGCCAAATGTTCCATCTTTAGCAGGAGCTCCGCAATGTTGCAGCCCGTCCGGGCGCCGCCATCTTGTTCTCTAGTCAAGTTTGTTCTCCGCCCTCGTGCGCGCCTTTTGTTTTGCTTCCTTTGTTTGCCTTTTTGTTAGTATATAAATAAACATGTACTCACATTCACGTCTTGCTTGTGCCAACTATCCTTTGCGTTGGAAAAACAAACTATCTCCAAGTCATCGTCCAAGTCCTGACACTGCTCACTGCTCCCCTCACCTCCCAGCGGGTAGAACAAGGGGACAAGCCAAATGCAGAGGTTAATTTCACCACACCTAGTGTGTGTGTGACTCTCAGTGGTACTTTTACTTTAAAACGACGGTTTAAATTTCAAGATATTTTTTTGTTAATTTTGTCTGTAATTTTTGTCTTCACCACAAAAATGTTCGCCATTTCAAAATCAAAAAATTGTGATATATGAGGGCTTCACGGTGGCAGAGGGGTTAGTGCGTCTGCCTCACAATACGAAGGTCCTGCAGTCCTGGGTTCAAATCCAGGCTCGGGATCTTTCTGTGTGGAGTTTGCATGTTCTCCCCGTGAATGCGTGGGTTCCCTCCGGGTACTCCGGCTTCCTCCCACTTCCAAAGACATGCACCTGGGGATAGGTTGATTGGCAACACTAAATTGGCCCTAGTGTGTGAGTGTGAGTGTGAATGTTGTCTGTCTATCTGTGATGGCCCTGCGATAAGATGCCGACTTGTCCAGGGTGTACCCCGCCTTCCGCCCGACTGTAGCTGAGATAGGCGCCAGCGCCCCCCGCAACCCCAAAAGGGAATAAGCGGTAGGAAATGGATGGATGGATGTGATACATGATCATAAAACGAGTTGCATTTTAAAAACTTAAAAATTACATATTTTTTTTAAATAATAACATAAAAAAAAAAAAAAACTATTAAAAAGAGCCCAGTGGATGGATGTTAAATAATACGTACGATCATGATAATAATTATAATGATATTAATAATAATAATAATAATAATAAATATAATAACTTATTTTTCCTTAAAAAATTGATCAAATCTAATCAAGTAAAGTTTAGATTAATGTGTTTTTTGTTTTTTTCAGGTCCTGGTACTGCTTCGTACACACAAACTGAAATAAACAAAACATTTCTTTACGGGAAATGACAATAGAACTGGTCAAACTGTAGCCCTCGTAACAACCTCCTTCAACATATCTTTACAATTTTTGCCAGCATTCCTAAGCTTTGTGCAAAGTCTGCTTCCTTTGCATACAAAAACAAAAACACTGACCACACAAAAAGTGGTAACAATTATTCTGCCTGCCTTCGAAGTGATCCAGTCCCTAAAGTTAGGCATGAACCCGAGCTCATTTAGTCAGCAGTGTTTGTCACAGTGTGCCTCCGCTGCTACGAGCCATTACACTCCACTAAAAAGTGTTCCGGCCTGGCCTTCGCCGCAGTCTTCCACTGATCGTATCGCCGCCAGAGCCCCCGCTCCGCATGCTGTTTATTTTCCTAACGCACGTGTCCACAACATGATGGCAGCCATCCATCCCGGCGAGCCGGCGGCTGAGCGACAGACTCTCGCGCGAGTGGCAAACCCACCAGGTGATGATTTGCATTTGTTTTTTATTGCCGTCATTAAGACTCCCCCTGCAGAGGGCCCGGGTCTGCGTGACATAGCTCATGGTTTATCTGCCAGGCGTGTTAGCGGCGAGGAGTACAGTCCTTATCAGGAAAAAAGAAACACGATTGTCGCGTGTGATTAAAGTCGCATTACGACGGTGCTGAAAGGAACGAATTTGATCTGTTATCCTCCGAGGATCAAACTTGGCAGTCCTTGATCAGGACCGGGTGCTTGCCTGACCGCCGCGGACCCGCCAGGCCCCCAGTGGGCAGCCGGCAAGATCACACGTGCATCATTGATGAGCCTCTGTAAAGTCACATGACCCCGCGGACCTAAACCGGCAAAAGTATTTGGACATGTGCCTCCTACACACACAAGGAGTGAAGATGAGGAGCCGATTCCATCCCAAAGTAGGAGCTGACGTCTTCATTCACCCTGTCACATGACCCTGAGAAGTATAAATGGAGCAAATTATAAGCACGCATCAACCCACTGGAAGTGAAAAATGAGGACATTATTTGTAGGAAAAAAATGACTTCTTGACATGATGTACAGTGGAACCTCTATTTATGAACCCCTCGACTTGCCAACTTTTCGGTTTACAAACTTTAAAATCGCGCCAAATATGCCTCTGTGTGCGAACAATTTGGAAAGGTTTCTGTGGAAAGACGGAGCTGACGGGCTGACAGCGGGATAGGACAAATCGTGGTCCTGCCCAAGACGGCGGCCAGGAGGCGGAGTATTCAGCGGAACGGAGAGGCAGGGCGTGCCTGGAGTGCCGCTGCAGTGATCAGAACCAGGTGCGTAATTCACACACTTGCTCTCAATCTGTGCATCTCCTCCTGCTGTATAAAAGGGGAGGAGGAGCAATCGGGGCAGAAGAAGTAGGAGAACCACCAGACGAACGAGACGACCAGGCCGAGAAGAACGATGAGCCCCCGAGGAAGACGGAGTCACCGGCGACCAAAAGGCCAGCCGAGTCGAGCAGCAAAGGAGGAAGCGCTGGAAATCGGCGCGACCGACTGGGACACAAACTGGTCTATTGAAAGAATAAACGAGAGTCAAACCTGCTCCACGATGTCTTTCATCAATGGTCCATGCAACCCGCACGATGGCGGCTAGAAGCCGTTCACAGATTCATTCATTCATTAATTTTGTGTGCCGCTGGAAGGCGCTGCTATTTATATGACATCAGTGGCCTGGCCATTTTGGCAAAGCAGGCTCCATCATATCCTGTCTATACAGTCCATTACCAGTGGCCACGTCTTCGTGCTTCAGCGTGTGGTTTTTTCCTCGACATTCACCAAGTTTTGTCTAATTTTGCTTGCTCAATATGGGTCCGAAAAGACTATGAAACCCCGCTGGAAAAAAAGGAGGGATTTGCTGTGGATTTATACTTAGAGAGGAGAGGGAACCCATGCACACCTCACCTCTTCGCCGCACCCTTCTCTCTCTGCCTGCTATTCCTTCACAGCTTTTTTTTTAATTATTGTAGCAACATGGTTGTTAACATTTTTGAGAGCACCAAAGGGACTTTTGTGTATGCATTGACAATAGTTTGCCGTTATTGTTGTGTTATTTTGATAATGAATAGATTGTTGATTCACTATCCACTTTTTGAGATATATATATATATATATATATATATATATATATATATATATATATATATATATATATATATGCAAACACACACATATATATATATATGTGTGTGTGTGTGTATTTATATGAATATGTATGTGTGTGTGTGTATGTATGTATGTATGTATATGTACAGTATGTCTTTTTAAATGTATGTACATGTATATATGTATCTATATAGTATCTATATATATATATATATATATATATTATATATATACATATATATATATATATATATATATATATATATATATATATATATATGTCTGTATGTGTGGGGAAAATCCCAAGACTACTTCATCTCTACAGAACTGTTTCATGAGGGGTTCCCTCAATCATCAGGAGAATTCACCTCATGAAACAGTTCTGTAGAGATGAAGTAGTCTTGGGATTTTTCCCACACATACATTATGCGCTCTACCACGGTATCGCGCACTATTCTCTGGATAATCTAATCAAGACATATATGTGTGTGTGTATATATATATATATATATATATATATATATATATATATATATATAAAGACATGCACCTGGGGATAGGTTGATTAGTAACTTTAAATTGGCCCAAGTGTGTGAATGTGAGTGTAAATGTTGTCTATCTGTGTTGGCCCTGCGATGAGGTGGCGTCTTGTCCAGGGTTTACGCCGCCTTCTGCCCGATTGAAGCTGAGATAGGCACCGGCACCCCCCAACCCCCACCCCCGTGACCCCATAGGGAATAAGCGGTAGAAGATGGATGTATATATATATATATGTATATATATATATATATATATATATATATATATATATATATATATATTTACTGTATATATATTTATACACAGTACAAGCCAAAAGTTTGGACACACCTTTTCCTCATTCAATGTGTTTTCTTTATTTTCATGACTATTTACATTGTAGATTGTCGCTGAAGGCATCAAAACTATGAATGAACACGTGGAGATATGTACAAAGGTACTTGACAAAAAAATGTGAAATAACTGAAAACATGTTTTATATTGTAGTTCCTTCAAAATAGCCACCCTTTGCTCTGAATACTTTTTTGCACACTATTGGCATTCTCTCGATGAGCTTCAAGAGGTAGTCACCTGAAATGGTTTTCATTCACAAGTCTACTTATCTGGTATGACCACCATTTACCTAACGCAGTTCTCCCTTGCATAGAGTTGATCAGGTTGTTGATTGTGGCCTGTGGAATGTTGGTCCACTCCTCTTCAATGACTGTGCACCTGCTGCATGTGGAGGTTCTGGACTGGTGTGGTTACACGTGGTGTGCGGTTCTAAGACCGGTTGGATGTACTGCCAAATTCTCTGAAAAGCCTTTGGAGACGGCTTATGGTAGAGAAATTAACGTTCAATTCACGGGCAACAGCTCTGGTGGACATTCCTGCAGTCAGCATGGATGCCAACTGCACGCTCACTCAAAACTTGAGTGAGCGTGTGATAAAACTGCACATTTCAGGGTGGTCTTTTGTTGTGCGCAGCCTGAGGCACACCTATGCAAGAATCATGCTGTTTGATCAGCATCTTGATATACCACACCTGTGAGGTGAGATTATTTTCTTGGCAAAGAAGAAATGCTCACTAACACAGATTTAGAACGGATTTGTGAACAATATTTGAGAGGAATAGGTTTTTGTGTATATAGTAAAAGTTGGCCCATGGGCTGTAGTTTGGACACCTCTGCTCTACACCCCCCTGTTCTATTGGATATTCTACACGCTACTTAGAATATTAACCTTGACCCAGACTATGACCTGAGAGTGTTGTGTTCCTGCTTTTGTGTGAAAAGTGCCCCGAGACAGCAATCACTATTCAGATAAAAAATAAGAGAATGGAGTAGAATTCCAAACTAATTACTCTCCCTCCAAGGCCCTAAAGGGGGAACTAACGCCGGCTGAGAGAGATGTCAAGAGAGTGCAGTCAAGACGGTGTCCACCTGAGTCGGTACAGGAAGTTCATTATAATGACACGCCGCCTGTTTGGCCTGACACCGCGCGCGGCGCCATTACACGCGGATGCAGCGGTGGCGCAGTTCACCGTGAGGTGGAGGAAGCCTCCCACACCGACATTATAACACACTCGTTAAAGCGCCGACGTCGCTCACACACACGTCCATCTCCTTGGCCTTTTCTTAGACGTTCGGCGCGGGACTCTGCCCAGACGTGGTAGCCGGAGCAATTACCCAACTCTGGTGATTTGCGGATTCACAATATTGCCTCATGGTCTGTTTTATCCTGCGACGGTTAAAGGGGAACATTATCACGATTTCAGATGGGTTGAAACCAATAACAATCAGTTCCCAGTGGCTTATTTTATTTTTCGAAGTTTTTTTCAAAATTTTACCCATTATGGAATATCCCGAAAAAAGGCTTTAAAGTGCCTGATTTTTGCTATCTTTAAATCCATCGTCCATTTTCCTGTGACGTCATTTAGTGATGCCAACATGGCGGATAGCACAGCAAGATATAGCGACATTAGCCAGGATTCAGACTCGGATTTCAGTGGCTTAAGCGATTCAACAGATTACGCACGTATTGAAACGAATGGTTGGAGTATGGAGGCAGATAGCGAAAACGAAATTGAAGAAGAAACTAAAGCTATTGAGCGAATAGCTATTGAAGCCATTCGGCGATCGCCTTCTAACCAACGATTGAGTGTCGCAGAGTATCCATACATCTCTGTGCCATGTCTGTCGTAGCATTGCCGGTAAAATGTGCAGGAGCAACTTAAATCCGTCGATTGGTAAGTGTTTGTTTGGCATTAAATGTGGGTGGAGGGAAAGGCTGGATGCAAATATAGCTACAAATGTAAATACAGCTAGCCTAAATAGCATGTTAGCATCGATTAGCTGGCAGTCATGCCGCGACCAAATATGTATGATTAGCAGATTAGTCGATAACATCAACAAAATTCACCTTTGTGATTTTGTTGACTTTATCGTTGGAAATGCATCTGCTTTGAGTGTTGCAGGGTATCCATACATCTCTGTGCCATCTCTGTCGTAGCATCGCCGGTAAAATGTGCAGACGAGGGACTTTCGGATCTTTTGACACTGGTGCAACTTGAATCCGTCGATTGGTAAGTGTTTGTTTGGCATTAAATGTGGGTGGAGGGAAAGGGTGGATGCAAATATAGCTACAAATGAGGCATAACGATGCAATATGTATATACAGCTAGCCTAAATAGCAAGTTAGCATCGATTAGCATGCCGTGCTAATCGATGCACACTCCATGTAAATCAACTTAAATCCGTCCCTGATCGTGTTGTTACACCCTCCGACAACACACCGACGAGGCATGATGTCTCCAAGGTACGGAAAACAGTCGAAAAAACGGAAAATAACAGAGGTGATTTGACTCGATGTTTGTAATGTGTTTGAAAAAATGGCGGATTGACTACCTAGGTGAGAGCGAAAAATAGAAAGGCGTTTAATTCCGCCGATATTCACCCATTTAGAGTTCGGAAATAGGTTAAATAAATACATGGTCCTTTTTCTGCAACATCAAGGTATATATTGACGCTTACATAGGTCTGGTGATAATGTTCCCCTTTAAGGATGCAATCATACGATCTGGCAAGTGTTTGGCCTCATTTTCATGGCAGACAGCTTGAATGCTAACTTGATGAATCCACTTGCCGGCGACGACGAAGAAGAATGCTCTTTCAATCGTTTGTCACATCGGCAAACTGTAATGCGCTTGAGCGGCGCAATGATTAATAGAGCACGGCCACAAAGACTCGCCACTCTTTAGCAGTCAATCTATGTCTGCCGCCTGTTATATTTCTGGATCAAAAACAGGAATGCTAATGGCCGCCTGACGGGAGTGACAGCCTGACAAGCTCAGCTGTCCGAGACCATATCAGTCTAGCTTTGGGAGAGCGCCAAAAATGTAATTGTACATAAATAATGTGTTACTATTACAAGTGAGGAGTTGTAAATGTTGGGACATAAAAGTCCTCATTTGACAGGAGAAGAGTTGAAACATTACAAAGTTGAAGTTGTAATTTTAATAATATTATTTAGTACCAGACAGACATCACCTTTACACAGGAATTATATGGGAAAATTGCTTTAAAAAATAGTTTAATGCTAAAGAAAAACATTTTGAGTCTATGACTAAGGGCCGGAATTCCTAAAGGTTTGCGTGTACTAAAACATGTGCAAACTTGATAGCACACGCAAAGCTGATTTACTAAACGTGTGCAAAGTGAATTGCATCTGTTAAAGACTTAGATTTAGACTTCCTTTTTCATCATTCAAATTCGAACTTTACAGTACAGATGAGAACAACATTTCGTTGCATTAGCTCGTTGTAGTGCAGGATAAAAGAGTAATAATGAATAATGTGCAGATATAATTAAATAGATTTACTGTACAGAAAAATATATTGCACTTTTGCATATGCATCCGCATTTATGGATGTATGTTATATTGTCTTTATATTCCAGCGAGTTAATCCGTTTTTTTTTGGGGGGGGGGGGGGGGGGGGGGGGGGTTATTATGATGCGTTCAACAGTCTTATGCCCTTGGGGAAGAAGCTGTTACAGAACCTGGAGGTTCTACTACGGAGGCTGCGGAACCTCTTTCTAGAGTCCAGCAGTGAATACAGTCCTTGATATATTATCAGTAGTTACATTATTTGATCATTCTTTAAAAAGAGATAAAATTTAGACAGAAAAATAATAATTTTAAGCGACTAAAGCTGTCATGGTTTAACAGAGGGAGATGACAACAAAGACACAAGGGTGCTGTATGCGCAATGATTTATAATACATATATATTTTATATATATATATATATATATATATATATATATATAAATGATAACAAACAACACTACTAAACAATAGAATGGAGTGTGACCAAAATACAAGAGTGTGTGGTGTAAGACTATGTGTGCAAATGATTGTCGTGTTTTACCGTGATGTTGAGGAGAGCGAGAGGAGGGACAAAGCAGTAGGACAGTCCGTGAACAGGCAAGGGGGTCGAAGGTAGGAGCGAGGCAGCGTAGTCCGTGTCCGAGTAGGGGTCAAGGATCGAAGAAGGCAGTCCAAATCCCAAACGCGGAACGACATGATCACAACGGGGAGACTCGAGAAGGCAATGCGGGAGAACAAACAAGGACGTCAGACACGGAGGGAAAACACAGAGAGAAACAGAGAGAGAGAGAGCATAAGGCTTTGGCTTACGGTACACCATTCAGAAACTAAGTTCCCGCCTGGATCCTTGGGTCCACTGGTCCTTTATACAGCTCACCTCTCATCAGGACCAGGTGTGCTGATTGCTGATCGCCCACAGCCTTTGCGTCATGTGGGCGTGACGCAACTGTGGGCGTGTCCCAAGGCGCGGCAAGCAGAGTGCAAACATTAGGGCGCATTGGAATGCAAATGCTCCCTGGCTGTGACAAAAGCTGTAAAATAGACAACAACAAAAAAATCATCGGATCAAAGTTGTTTTGATCTCTTTGAAGATAAAGAGGTAATATTACAAAGAAATAAGAGAGATGATACAAGCTAGGCTATTTGCCTCCCACCCCCTGAGGTATTTAAATAGATCACAAACAAATATCCACTGCAGAAGATGCTGATCCTCAAGATTGTTATGAGACAATTCAATTTGTAGAAACATTTTTATTATTGCAATAAAGAAGTTGATATTTTTTTGGGAAAATTCCTGTTTTCGCAACGTGTGATTAAATACTCACTTGGGATCCCCAAGTGAGTATCCAATCACAGCGTTAGTCCAGCTCACGGACGCCCGCATTGTTGATTCTGAAGGCCCCGGGCAGATTTGGTTCAGCATGGCAACATAAGCTAGCTGAATTCTGATTGGATACAAACTTTAACTTAAAAACAACTGCATTGGAAGGAGCATAATATGACATGAAGAGAAAATTAATACATTTAGATATTTAGGGAAAGTAAATAAAAAATTACGGTAAGACTTTAATATGGGGAAAATATTCACCATTAATTAGTTGCTTATTAACAAGCAAATTAGAAACATATTGGCTCTTAATTAGTCATTATTAAGTACTTATTAATGCCTTATTCTGCATGGCCTTATTATACAACCAGCAAGCCATTAACTAAGAGTCTTCCCTCAATAACCTCATAATTATTGCTAATTAGTAACCCTAACCCTAACCCTAACCCTTATATGCTCTCCTGGTGTCCAAGTCACTCTAAAATTAAGTCATTTTTACTTTAATAAGCAACTAATTAATGGCGTGTGTGTGTGCGTGTGTGTGTGTGTGTGTTGTATTAAAGATAAAAGTAATTTTGGTAACACTTTAGTATGGGGAACATATTCACCATGTGGTGGGGGGCGTGGCCTGCGGACCTGCAGCAAAGACGGGTGTGCCAGGACTGGCTTCGAGATCAGCGACAGGTGCGTAGATGGCCCACCAGGTCGCATTTATCTAATAACCCGTCGCTGATCTCTAAGCCGGTCCTTGCACACCCTGCTTCGCTGCAGGTCTGCAGGTCACGCCCCCCACCACATGGTGAATATGTTCCCCATACTAAAGTGTTGCCAAAATTACTTTTATCTTTAATTATGATGATGATTTCTGGTTATGTTAGGCCAGCAGAGAAGAAGGCCTTGCTAGCCCTGGTGGCACACCACTGCTGAAAAGTCCTAAGAAAATAAAAAGGTGTTTATTCTTTAAAAAATATAAATTGAGTTTTTTTTTATTTTATTTTATTTTTTTTGTCACTTAATGATTTTCCTCAAAACATTATAATTTTTATGTTTTGGTTCTTCGAATGACTGAGTAATGAATGAAATTATCCGATGCGTCTTTTTTCTAGAGACAACTAAAAGGCTGTAGTCCAACCTTATTGATAAATTGATCGATTTAAACGATTTACAGTCCACTGATGGAGCCTTCAAACAAAACTTGCAGTGTTGACGTGTTTGATGACTTTAACGCCTCGAACACACGCACACACTAAGCATAGCGTGTGTGTGTGTACATGTGGAAGATAATTAATCAGGAAGACAGCAAGCCTTTAGAGAAACTCCACATTAGTCAAATATTGCCCCTGACCTTTCTCTCACTTGCTCAATTTGCCTCCTGCCTGTTTCTCCATAAATCAAGCGGAGGCGAGAAGATGAGAAGGTAGCGTGGAGGAAGCTTCACGAGAGGAGATACTTTGCCAGCAGATTGTCGCCGTTCCTCGCCGCTCGCATCCATACATGGTCATCATTTATGGATATATCACACCTCGCTGACGTGCTCGCTCTGGGCAGCTGTAGACAGATTTTTAATAATACCAGATGAGACAATAAGTCTAAATCAACATGTCGGAATAATAACTCATTCCCACAGAAATGTCAGGACAATAAGGCGGCAGATGTTGGCTAAACAGGAACATCCGCAGGGAGTTAATGCAATATGAGCGTCTGATGAACATGACGCCCGCCTGTTACATTCACCACGAAGTTGCTGGATTTGCACCCTTCTTCTAAAGGAGACGACAAAGACGCTAAATGATCAGACATGAGAGTGACAAGAGATTCTTTCTCTACCTGGAAGCTGGGGCTAGTTTTAAAGCAAGTTTATTTCCTCAGAGCATTGCCCGTGAGCAAGGCATTCAACTACCGGTTGTTAAAAGCTGTTCAACTCAATTACCATTTTCAGAACGCAGGACTTCTCTCTTCACTATTATTCAGATTGTGTCTATCAATTTGAATATTTTCACATTTTATTATAGCCCACTTGCCAACCCTCCCGGATTTTCCGGGAGACTCCCGAAATTCAGCGCCTCTCCCGAAAACCTCCAGGGACAAATTTTCTCCTGAAAATCTCCCGAAATTCAGGCGGAGCTGGAGGCCACGCCCCCTTCAGCTCCATGCCTGAGTGGGGACAGCCTGTTTTCACGTCTGCTTTTCCGTGTCTGCCCAATGACGTTATAAATGTAGAATGATCAAGGGGGAGTTCTTGGTTTCTTATGTGGGTTTATTGTTAGGCAGTTTCATTAACGTCTTCCCAGCGCGGCAACAACACACAACAGCAGCAGTCACTGTTGTGACACTCTTAAACAGGACAATACTGCTATCAACTGTACATGCACCACAACACCTACAGGCAACTTCAACCCTTTACTAATACCTGATCTATTCACATCCCATCTGCCTGGATTGTAAATAACCTAATGTAAATAATCAAATGTATTTCTAATGGATATACTTGTTCTTATGCTATCTGACCTCACTATGTTCTCTGCTCGCTGTACATATCCTACTAAGTAAGACCAACACTGTTTTAATGTCCATTTCTCTGTTGATGCAATTGTTGATGACTGAAGTATTGATATCAACCAAAGCTCCTCATCCCACCCCACGGATTGTAAATAATGTAAATAATTCAATGTATATTGTAATATATTGGGTTGGAGTCAATAACCAGGTGAGGTGATGAAGTTACGTCTCTTTACTGTGGGCTTCAGAACGGACTCCCTCACTTGCCTGCGCATGTAAATCGTTGGCCAGTCAAAAAGCAACCCCATAACGCTATAGCCAACATTCACCAGGAGATGGCAACAGACAACATAGATCACTCTATTACATATATACTATGATGATTAACTTGTGTGATGACTGTATTATGCTGATAGTATGAATTGATTAACTTGGACCCCGACTTAAACAAGTTGAAAAACTTATTGGGGTGTCACCATTTAGTGGTCAATTGTACGGAATATGTACTGAACTGTGCAATCTACTAATAAAAGTTTCAATCAATCAAATCCTCCCCTCTTAACCACGCCCCCAACCACACCACGCCCCTAACCACGCCCCCACCCACCTCCCGAAATTGGAGGTCTCAAGGTTGGCAAGTATGTATTATAGTCACGCTGGTCAGAGATCCTATATATGACAGGACTAGCTGATATTTTTTAAGAACATACTGGACCGTCACTAGTTAAAGATCCTAATATTTGACAGGACTATCTGATGTGTTTAAGAACATACTGCACAGTCATTAGTCAAATATCATGTATGTGACAGGACTATCTGCTGTTTTTAAGAACACACTACACAGTCACTAGTCAAAGATCCACTACATGACAGGACTATCTGATGTTTTAAGAACATACTGCACAGTCACTAGTCAAAGATCCTCTATATGGCAGGACTATCTGCTGTTTTTAAGAACACACTACACAGTCACTAGTCAAAGATCCACAATATGACAGGACTATCTGATGTTTTAAGAACATACTGCACAGTCACTAGTCAAAGATCCTCTATATGGCAGGACTATCTTCTGTTTTTAAAAACATACTGCACAGTCACTAGTCAGAGATCCTATGTATGACAGAAATATCTGATGTTTTAAAGAACACACTGCACAGTCACTAGTCAAAGATCCTCTATATGACAAGACTATCTGCTGTTTTTAAGAACCTATTGCAGAAGCACTAGTCAAAGATCCTCTATGTGACAGGACTGTCTGCTGTTTTTAAGGTCCAACTGCACAAACATCAGTCAAAGATCCTCTATATGACAAGACTATCTGCTGTTTTGAAAAACCTACTCCACAAACATTAGTCAAAGATCTTCCAGAAGAATGGTCAATCTGATGTTTTTAAGGACCAATTGCATAAACATTACTCAAAGATCCTTTATATTAAAGGACTATTTGCTATTTTTAAGAACCTCCTGAAGAAACACTAGTCAAAGATCATCTATCTGACAGCACTATCTGCTCTTTTTAAGAACCTACTGCACAAACATTGGTCAAAGATCCTCCATATTACAGGACCATTTTCTGTTTTTAAGAACCTACTGCACAGTCATTAGTCAAAGACCCTTTATGTGACATGACTATCTGCTGTATTTAAGAACCTAATGCACAAATATTGGTCAAAGATCCTCTATATTACAGGACTATTTGCTGTTTTTAAGAACCTACTGCACAAACATTGGTCAAAGATCCTTCATATTACAGGACCATTTGCTGTTTTTAAGGACCTACTGTCCAGTCACTAGTCAAATATCCTTTATGTGACATGACTATCTGATGTTTTTCAGAACCTACTGCACAAACATTGGTCAGAAATCCTTTATAGTACAGGACATTTTGCTGTTTTAAGAACCTACTGCACAAACATTGGTCAAAGATCCTCTATGTGACATGACTATTTGCTGTTTTTAAGAACTTACTGCACAAACATTGGTCAAAGATCCTCTATATTACATGACTATTTGCTGTTTTTAAGAACCTACTTCACAATTATTGGTCAAATATCCTCCATATTACAGGACCATTTGCTGTTTTTAAGAACCCACTGCACAATCACTATTCAAAGATCCTTTATGTGACATGACTTTCTGATGTTTTTCAGAATCTACTGCATAACATTGGTCAGAGATCCTTTATATTACAGGACATTTTGCTGTTTTTAAGAACCTACTGCACAAACATTGGTCAAAGATCATTTATGTGACATGACTATTTGCTGTTTTTAAGAACCTACTGCACAAACATTGGTCAAAGATCCTCTATATTATGGACTATTTGCTGTTTTTAAGAACCTATTGCACTAACATTGGTCAAAGATCATCTATATTACGGACTATTTGCTGTTTTTAAGAAGCAATTGCACTAACATTGGTCAAAGGTCCTCTATATTTCAGGACTATTTTCTGTTTTTAAGAACCTACTGCACAAACATTGGTCAAAGATCCTCTATATTACAGACTATTTACTGTTTTTAAGAACCTACAGCACAAACATTGGTCAAAGATCCTCTATATTACAGACTATTTACTGTTTTTAAGAACCTACAGCACAAACATTGGTCAAAGATCCTCTATATTACGGACTATTTGCTGTTTTTAAGAAACTATTGCACTAAAATAAGTCAGAGGTCCTCTATATCACAGGATTATTTGCTGTTTTTAAGAACCTACTGCACAAAGATTGGTCAAAGATCCTCTATATTACGGACTATTTGCTGTTTTTAAGAACATACTGCACAAACATTGGTCAAAGATCCTCTATATTACGGACTATTTGCTGTTTTTAAGAACCTACAGCACAAACATTGGTCAAAGATCCTCTATATTCCGGATTATTTGCTGTTTTTAAGAAACTATTGCACTAAAATAAGTCAAAGGTCCTCTATATCACAGGACTATTTGCTGTTTTTAAGAACATACTGCACAAACATTGGTCAAAGATCCTCTATATTACGGACTATTTGCTGTTTTTAAGAACCTACTGCACAAACATTGGTCAAAGATCCTCTATATTACGGACTATTCACTGTTTTTAAGAACCTACTGCACAAACATTGGTCAAAGATCCTCTTTATTACGGACTATTTGCTGTTTTTAAGAACCTACTGCACAAACATTGGTCAAAGATCCTCTATATTACGGACTATTTGCTGTTTTTAAGAACCTACAGCACAAACATTGGTCAAAGATCCTCTATATTCCAGATTATTTGCTGTTTTTAAGAAACTATTGCACTAAAATAAGTCAAAGGTCCTCTATATCACAGGACTATTTGCTGTTTTTAAGAACATACTGCACAAACATTGGTCAAAGATCCTCTATATTACGGACTATTTGCTGTTTTTAAGAACCTACTGCACAAACATTGGTCAAAGATCCTTTTTATTACGGACTATTTGCTGTTTTTAAGAACCTACTGCACAAGCATTGGTCAAAGATCCTCCATAAAACCACTAGTTGTTTTCTTGCTTTATACTTTTGAAAAGTTTGACATATTTTAGCGTCCGTCTTCCGTTTCTTTGTGACCACGCTAAAGAACAGGTGTTACTTACCCCACTTTAATTCCTCCTCATAATTGCAGCGTCAGGTTCAAGCGCAAAGCAGAAGCAACATGTGTTGCTGTGCGATGGACGTGATGTGATGATTCAAAAAGTAATTTATGTGGGACAAGTTTATTGCAGGATTTGCTGCAGGAAAAGCGGGATTAAAGGATCAATTCTTTAAGTCTGAAAGCAAAACTGTCATACGCAAAGTTGCTCAAAGCATTTGTGGCAGCGGTTATTATTCCATGTGTGCATGAAAGACTCCCTCAATCCTTTAATGCTAAAATATGATTAATGTTTACCTCCAGCAGGCAGGTAACAACGCAATCACAGTCACAAGAAACAAACAAGGGCATTCTCGACCTAATAAAGTAATGAGTGATAACCTGAGGCACGTATAAAATAGTTATTTTTACCTATATATAATAAAACCGGTATATTTTATTACATAAAATTAAATAAATTGAGCACGGATAATTATTTTAAATCTGATGTTTTTTTGGGGGGAAAAATGTATGTAATAATTTTCAAAAATATTTATTTATAAATGTATTAATTAATGATCCATCCATCCATTTCTACCGCTTATTCCCTTTTGGGGTCGCGGGGGGCGCTGGCGCCTATCTCAGCTACAAGCAGGTGGAAGGCGGGGTACACCCTGGACAAGTCACCACCTCATCGCAGGGCCAACACAGATAGACAGACAACATTCACACACTAGGGCCAATTTAGTGTTGCCAATCAACTTATCCCCAGGTGCATGTATTTGGAAGTGGGAGGAAGCCGGAGTACCCGGAGGGAACCCGCGCATTCACGGGGAGAACATGCAAACTCCACACAGAAAGATCCCGAGCCTGGATTTGAACCCAGGACTGCAGGACCTTCGTATTGTGAGGCAGACGCACTAACCCCTCTTCCACCGTGAAGCCTTAATGAAACATGTATTAATAAAAATTTAATGTTTACCTATTTTTTTTCATTCCTAAACTGTTTTTATTTGTAGTCCACTGCAATTGTTTTCCTCATGTATAATAATGAATAATAGATAATAAAATAAGCCATTTGATAACCTGATTTATTATGTGACCTCGAATCACATTTGTGAAGTACAAAAAATAAAATAAAAAATACATCAGTAAGTTGACGGCTGCTAATTATTTTTGTGTCACTATGATAGAAGTATACTGGTAGTTTTGTTCCGGAAAAAAAAAAAAAAATACAATATTTTAAAAAATCAAACAATAATTAATAAATGTTAATTTTGCTAAAATATAATGTGTAAAAAAAAACAAGAAAGAAATATTATAACTTTAGCTGCTCTTATTTTTGGGCCACTGTGATTTAAAATAGATAGTTGTGATTATTCCATCTTGTTTTGAACGCTCCTTCGGTTAATCCTACGTACGTGTCGGATGTGTTAATGTAACTGTCGCAAGAAACCTGATTGCCCTCTCAACGGAGGGTGCTTACAGGCATCAGTCGTTTACCAAGCAAAGGTAACACGCAAGGACATTAACACATCCGACACGTACGTAGGATTAACCGAAGGAGCGTTCAAAACAAGATGGAATAATCACAACGCCTCCTTTAGAAACCAGACTTTGCGAAATTCCACAGAACTCAGCAAACACATTTGGAACCTCAAATACAATAATGTTGAATATTCAATAACATGGCAAATTCTTGCATCCAGCACACCTTACAACAGTGGTAATAAAAGATGCAACCTATGCTTAAAAGAGAAACTGTTTATTATATATCATCCAGATCTATCATCCCTCAACAAGCGCAGTGAAATCATTTCAACATGCCGCCACAGACGGAAACACCTCCTAGGTAACACATGAGCCAATCACCACGTCCCTACGCCTGCCTGTACCCACCCACTCTGTGCCCTATATAAACCATTGTATGTGAATGCTTCCATTAAAATCTCCTGATGATTGAGGGAACCCCTCATGAAACAGTTCTGTAGAGATGAAGTAGTCTTGTGATTTTTCCCACACCTACATATTGCGCTCTACCACGGTATCGAGCACTATTTTCTGGATAATCCAATCAAGAGATACATATATATATATATATATATATATATATATATATATATATATATATATATATATATATATATATATATATATATATATATATATATATTTGTATATATATATATATATATATACACATATATATATATATATATATATATATATATATATATATATATATATATAATGATTGCACTACATCCGGAGATGCTTTCTTCTTCATTCACCTTAGGTGAATGGAGCCTTGGCCAGGAGAACTTGATATCTTCAGACGGTGTCCAGCGGTCATTGGGTGTTTCGACCCTGAACCGTAACACCCTACCGCTGGTGGGCCGGCAGTGGTGGCCAAGTCACTGCCTATCTCCTCCTCCTGGCTTCCAGCTCATCTCATCTCTCCTGCTCCATAACCAGCAAGAGGCTCTCTCCGCTGCCTCCCCCATCCTGCGAGCTGCTGTCTTTCTCTCCTTCCCCGTTATTCCCAAAGCTGTGAGCATTCTCCATACCGACTGGGCAGGGAATCCTCTGCAGCCGACCTCGACCGGGAACAGCCATGCCTGCCATCCTTTTCCCCTGCAGTCATTTAAAAGGTCCTGGTATTTAGCACTTTTCCTTTCAAAGGCTTGGTCGCAACCTTCTTCCCATGGGACTGTGAGTTCAATAAGAATGATCTTCTTTGCCTCTTCAGACCACAGCACCACATCCGGTCTCAGGGTTGTTTGTACAACCTGGGGGAACTGCAGCCTTCCTCCCAGGTCTACTTTCATATCCCAAGACCGTGCCATTTGCAGTAGGCTCTTCCTTGCTGTTGCTGTGGTTGGTGGCTTTTCTCCCTCCCTCACAAACTGGATGGATTTTGTTTTCCCTTGGGGTTGCTGTTTCTTGCATCTCTGCTGCTCCAAGGTGTTAGCCAGTGTCATGAGCACCTTGTCATGACGCCATCTGTATCTCCCTTGGGTGAGTGCTGTTTTACACCCTGACAGAATGTGTGCCATGGTACCCTTCTGCCCGCAAAGCTTGCATAGTGGATCCCCTCTCATGCCCCATCTGTGCAAGTTTGTTGGAGTCGGGAGTGTGTCATACACTGATCTCAGCAAGAAAGAGATGCGGAATGGTTCCAGCTTCCACAGATCTGCCCATGTGATCTTTCTCTTAGGGAGGTCCCATTTGGTCCAAGCTCCCTGGGACGCTAGTTCCACTGCTCTTGATATTCGACCTTCCTCTTCCAGGTTTCGTACTTCCTCCTGGACCATAGCTCTTCTTTCCCTGGGTTCTGCCTTACTCCATTGTTGGACATGGGAAGTTCCAAGACCCTGTCTCCCTGTGCACGGCATCCCTATGATGTCACGTAGCCTCAATATGCTCTCAACTTGTGCAACAGTTGTGTCAGCTGCCCACTTGCGTCCTGATCTTGTAGTGACGCCTGCGTGTCTGACTTGTTCGTCCTGGGTGTCTCTGTATGTCATTAAGACTCTGCACTTTGCTACCTTGAATTCCTCCACCACGGATGACAAGGGAAGCTGGAGCTGTCCTGATCTTATGTAGAGGCCTACTGATGTGAAGCTTGGAGGGATTCCCAGCCATTTTCTGAGGTTCTTGTTGATCTTTCTTTCCACTCCTTCTACGCGTGTCATAGGGATGTCATACACTGTCAACAGCCACATGAGTCTTGGTAACAGTCCATGTTGGTATAGCCATATTTTAAATTTACCAGGGAGTCCTGATTTTCCAATCTTCCTCAGCCACTCCTCTGTCTGCTTCTCTGTACTGGTGATGTTGTTCCTGTCAGTAAGTGAGCTGTCAAACCACTTTCCGAGGCACTTTATAGGGTTCTCCTCAATCGATGGAATCACTTCTCCTTGCACTTGCAGCTTGAACCTGTTCGTCAATTTACCTTTCCGGATCACCATGCTCCTTGATTTTTTGGGCTTAAACTTCATTCTGGACCATGTTGCCATGTGGTCCAGAACTGTTAGCACCCGTCTCGCCTCCACATGGGTTGTGGTCGTCACGGTGAGATCGTCCATGTAACCTCTTATTGGGGGTTGTTGAACGCCTGATTCCATTGCTGGTCCTCTGGCTTCTTTCCCAGCAGCTGTTATGAGGAGGTTCATACCCATGATAAAGAGGATGGGGGAGATTGTGCATCCAGTTACGATTCCCTTTTCCAGGTTTTGCCACTGAGTTGTGAAATTGGCTGTCTTGAAACGTATCTGGATGCCCCCAAAGTAGCTGGTTATCATTCCCTTGATGTGCAGAGGGATGTGGTAATGGTCTAGTGCAGTGTGAATGAGGGCGTGAGGGATTGATCCGTAGGCGTTAGCCAGATCGAGCCAGACAACAGTCAGGTTGCCTTTGCTTGCTTTGGCCTCCCGGATCATCTGACTGAGAACTCCGGTGTGTTCCAGGCATCCAGAGAAGCCTGGTATTCCACCTTTTTGGATAGAGGTGTCAACATATCCGTTCTCAGTCACGTATAAGGTCATCCTTTTTGCCAGTACAGAAAAGAAGATTTTGCCTTCTACATTTAGAAGTGATATTGTACGGAATTGATTTATGGTTGAGGAGTTCTCTTCCTTTGGCACAAAACAGCCTTCTGCCTTCTTCCAGCAATGGAATGGTGCCCTTTTTCCAGATTCTCCGGAACAGCATCCACAGCCTCCGAAGGAGCATCGGGCATTTTTTGTATACCTTATAGGGTATACCACTGGGGCCAGGGGCAGATCCTGTTCTGGCCTTTTTCACCACATCTTGGATTTCCTTCCAGGATGGTTCACCGATGTGGAGCTCCTTTCTTGGTTTTTCCGAGCTGCCGATGTTATGGTTGGCACCCAGGGCCTGGTTTTTGCAGGTGTCATTATGGGTTTCCCTTAGGAACGCCTCCACATCTTCCCTAGAGCTGGTCAGCATTCCGGATTTTGCTTCACCCAGTAGTTTCCTGGTGAATCTGAAAGGGTTTTTGGTGAACTGTGCTCTTCTGTTCTCCCTCTCCTTCCTCCTCTTCCGAATGTGTTCTGCTCTACGGAGTCTGCAAAGACGTTCCCGAAGTTGCCTTGTCAGATCTTTGATGCCTTCCTTTTCCTCGACAGTGGCTCTTTTGAACTGTTTGTTTAAAGTTTTGATTTCCTTCCTTAGGCGATGGATTTCTCTTTCTCTTCTGCTTGGCTGATGCGCCAATTTGGTGTAAACCTTCTTGTCCTCCATCCCAAAACGCTCCCTTGCCAGATTGTACGTTATTGTTGTGAGTGTATTGACTTTTTGTTCAGCTGTTCCTGCTAGAGCGGCTTCTAGCACTTTGTCAAGGTCTTCGTCTAGTTGGTTCCATTCTTTGGTGTCACTCATCTTGGGCCACTTAATTCGTTCTCTCGCAGGGTGGGTTTGGTTCTCTGAAGAGGTATGGGGTGGATCCCGCCTGAGGTCTTGAGGTGGCACCGGTACTGAGAGATCTCCAGTGCTGTGGGGTACTTCCTGACTGGAGCTCTCCTGCGTCTCACCAGGTGCTACCGCTGTGCGCTGCACCTGTGTCTCCCCTTTTCCACATGTGGTCCTGGCTTGGTGTATTTTAAGCCCTCTTGTGTTTTTGCAGGTCTTTCCGCAATGACACTTTACCTCCAACACCTCTCCAGTTATTAATGTTTGGGTGAGCCGTCTCTTTGTCCGTGATCCTTTCCTGGCCGTTACCGTTGTGTCCGTCCCATTGAGTCTCTCATCCTCCCCCCCTCTCGGGAGACTCTGGGGGTATTGCTCTTTATTGGTTTCCGTAGCTTGGGTTGGTGCCCTCTTGCGAGTGCTGTGCATGAGGTTGCTGGCCTCATCCACCCACGCCAGTCTTTCCTGGAGGTCATCTGTCTTTCCAGAGTCACCGAACTTCCTCGGTTGCCATCCAGGCTTTCCTGGAAGTCACTGGTTTCCCAGATATTTATGATTGCATTACATCCGGAGATGCTTTCTTCTTCATTCACCTTAGGTGAATGGAGCCTTGGCCAGGAGAACTTGATATCTTCAGACGGTGTCCAGCGGTCATTGGGTGTTTCGACCCTGAACCGTAACACCCTACCGCTGGTGGGCCGGCAGTGGTGGCCAAGTCACTGCCTATCTCCTCCTCCTGGCTTCCAGCTCATCTCATCTCTCCTGCTCCATAACCAGCAAGAGGCTCTCTCCGCTGCCTCCCCCATCCTGCGAGCTGCTGTCTTTCTCTCCTTCCCCGTTATTCCCAAAGCTGTGAGCATTCTCCATACCGACTGGGCAGGGAATCCTCTGCAGCCGACCTCGACCGGGAACAGCCATGCCTGCCATCCTTTTCCCCTGCAGTCATTTAAAAGGTCCTGGTATTTAGCACTTTTCCTTTCAAAGGCTTGGTCGCAACCTTCTTCCCATGGGACTGTGAGTTCAATAAGAATGATCTTCTTTGCCTCTTCAGACCACAGCACCACATCCGGTCTCAGGGTTGTTTGTACAACCTGGGGGAACTGCAGCCTTCCTCCCAGGTCTACTTTCATATCCCAAGACCGTGCCATTTGCAGTAGGCTCTTCCTTGCTGTTGCTGTGGTTGGTGGCTTTTCTCCCTCCCTCACAAACTGGATGGATTTTGTTTTCCCTTGGGGTTGCTGTTTCTTGCATCTCTGCTGCTCCAAGGTGTTAGCCAGTGTCATGAGCACCTTGTCATGACGCCATCTGTATCTCCCTTGGGTGAGTGCTGTTTTACACCCTGACAGAATGTGTGCCATGGTACCCTTCTGCCCGCAAAGCTTGCATAGTGGATCCCCTCTCATGCCCCATCTGTGCAAGTTTGTTGGAGTCGGGAGTGTGTCATACACTGATCTCAGCAAGAAAGAGATGCGGAATGGTTCCAGCTTCCACAGATCTGCCCATGTGATCTTTCTCTTAGGGAGGTCCCATTTGGTCCAAGCTCCCTGGGACGCTAGTTCCACTGCTCTTGATATTCGACCTTCCTCTTCCAGGTTTCGTACTTCCTCCTGGACCATAGCTCTTCTTTCCCTGGGTTCTGCCTTACTCCATTGTTGGACATGGGAAGTTCCAAGACCCTGTCTCCCTGTGCACGGCATCCCTATGATGTCACGTAGCCTCAATATGCTCTCAACTTGTGCAACAGTTGTGTCAGCTGCCCACTTGCGTCCTGATCTTGTAGTGACGCCTGCGTGTCTGACTTGTTCGTCCTGGGTGTCTCTGTATGTCATTAAGACTCTGCACTTTGCTACCTTGAATTCCTCCACCACGGATGACAAGGGAAGCTGGAGCTGTCCTGATCTTATGTAGAGGCCTACTGATGTGAAGCTTGGAGGGATTCCCAGCCATTTTCTGAGGTTCTTGTTGATCTTTCTTTCCACTCCTTCTACGCGTGTCATAGGGATGTCATACACTGTCAACGGCCACATGAGTCTTGGTATATATATATATATATATATATATATATATATATATATATATATATATATATATATATATATATATATATATACATGCATGTGTGTACTTGTGTCGTCTCGATACCAATATTTTGGTACCGGTACTGGTACCAAAATGATTTTGATACTTTTCGGTCCTTTTGATACTTTTCTAAGTAAAGGGGACCAAAAAAAATTGCATTATTAGCTTTATTTTAACAAAAAAATATTTGGTACATAAAACATGTGTTTTTTATTGCAAGTTTGTCCTTAAATAAAATGGTGAACATACAAACCCCGTTTTCATATGAGTTGGGAAATTGTGTTAGATGTAAATATAAACGGAATACAATGATTTGCAAATCATTTTCAACGCATATTCAGTTGAATATGCCACAAAGACAACATATTTGGTGTTCAAACTGATAAACATTTTTTTTTGCAAATAATCATTAACTTTAGGATTGATGCCAGCAACACGTGACAAAGAAGTTGGCAAAGGTGGCAATAAATACTGATAAAGTTAAGAAATGCTCATCAAATACTTATATGGAACATCCCACAGGTGTGCAGGCTAATTGGGAACAGTTGGGTGCCATGATTGGGTATAAAAGCAGTTTCTATGAAATGCTAAGTAATTCACAAACAAGAATAGGGTGAGGGTCACCACTTTGTAAGCAAATTGTCGAACAGTTTTAGAACAACATTTCTCAACGAGCTATTGCAAGGAATTTAGGGATTTAACCATCTATGGTCCGTAAAATACTCAAAAGGTTCAGAGAATTTGGAGAAATCACAGCACGTAAGCGAAGATATTACGGACTTTTGATTCCTCAGGCGGTACTGCATCACAAACCGACATCAGTGTGTAAAGGATATCACCACATGGGCTCAGGAACACTACATAAAACCACTGTCAGTAACTCCAGTTGGTCGCTACATCTGTAAGTGCAAGTTAAAACTCTACTATGCAAAGCCAAACCCATTTATCAACAATATCCTGAAACGCCGCCGGCTTGGCTGGGCCCGAGCTCACCTAAAATGGACTGATGCAAAGTGGAAAAGTGTTCTGTGGTCTGACGAGTCCACATATCAAATTGTTTTTGGAAATATTCGACATCGTGTCATCTGGACCAAAGGGGAAGCGAACCATCCAGACTGTTATCGTATGGGGGTGCATTAGTGCCCAAGGTATGGGTAACTGACACATTTGTGAAGGCACCATTAATACTGAAAGGTACATACAGGTTTTGGAACAACATATGCTGCCATCTAAGCGCCGTCTTTTTCATGGACGCCCCTGCTTAATTCGGCAAGACAATGCTAAGGCACATTCAGCAGGTGTTACACAATGCTAAGGCACATTCAGCAGGTGTTACACAGCGTGGCTTCGTAAAAAAAGAGTGTGGGTACTTTCCTGGCCCGCCTGCAGTCTAGATCTGTCTTCCATCAAAAATGTGTGGCGCATTATGAAGCGTAAAATACGACAGCAGAGACCCCAGACTGTTGGAAGACAAGCTCTACATAAAACAAGAATGGGAAAGAATTCCACTATCAAAGCTTCAACAATTAGTTTCCTCAGTTCCCAAACGTTTATTGAGTGTTGTTAAAAGAAAAGGTGATGTAACACAGTGGTGAACATGCCCTTTCCCAACTACTTTGGCACGTGTTGCAGCCATAAAATTCTAAGTTAATTATTATTTTCAAAAAATAAATAAATAAAGTTTATGAGTTTGAACATCAAATATCTAGTCTTTGTAGTGCATTCAATTGAAGATGGGTTGAAAATGATTTGCAAATCATTGTATTCCGTTTATATTTACATCTAACACATTTTTCCAATTCATATGGAAACGGGGTTTGTAAAAAAAATCAATTGTTGTATTACATATTGTGGAAAGGGATTGTGATCAGCGCACCGCAGGAGTAAAGATCAACGCCTCTGTCCATGGTGCTGAAACAGAGCGCCATCAGAGGGGGCGTGACATGTGCTGACGCAGAGACACAGCTGGAGGATGATTAGATTGTACAGGTGGCACGTGTTAAACTAATCATCTGTTGTCTTTAATTGTGAGCGGGCGGGTGAAGGAGGGAGAAGATGATGGGAGAGAGACTGGAAAGTCCAAAAAAGAAGGCAGATTATTTGATGGATTTGTTGAAAAATATTAAACCTGTTGAAAACTTTGTGCGCTTGGCTACTTTGATGTGCATCTGTGGAACCGCAAAACAGCGACTTCTGCACATACAGTGGGGCAAAAAACTATTTAGTCAGCCACCGATTGTGCAAGTTCTCCCACTTAAAATGATGACAGAGGTCTGTAATTTTCATCATAGGTACACTTCAACTGTGAGAAACAGAGTGTAAAAAAAAAGAATCCAGGAATTCACATTGTAGGAATTTTAAATAATTTATTTTCAAACTATGGTGGAAAAAAAGCATTTTGTCAACCATTCAAAGCTCTCACTGATGGAAGGAGGTTTTGGCTCAAAATCTCACGATACATTGCCCCATTCATTCTTTCCACACGGATCAATCGTCCAGTTCCCTTCCCAGAAAAACAGCCCCAAAGCATGATGTTTCCACCCCCATGCTTCACAGTAGGTGTGGTGTTCTTGGGATGCAACTCAGTATTCTTCTTCCTCCAAACACGACGAGTTGAGTTTATACCTAAATGGATACATGGATGATACCGCGGAGGATTGGCAGAATGTCATGTGGTCAGATTAAACCAAAATATAACTTTTTGGTATAAACTCAACTTGTTGTTTTTGGAGGAAGAAGAATACTGAGTTGCATCCCAAGAACACCATACCTACTGTGAAGCATGGGGGTGGAAACATCATGCTTTGGGGCTGTTTTTCTGCTAAGGGGACAGGACGATTGATCAGTGTTAAGGAAAGAATGAATAGCACCATGTATCGTGAGATTTGGAGCCAAAACCTCCTTCCATCAGTGAGAGCTTTGAATGGTTGACCAAATACTTATTTTCCACCGTAATTTACAAATACATTTTTAAAAATTCGTATAATTTGAATTCCTGGATTTTTTTTCCTTCACATTCTGTCTCTCACAGTTGAAGTGTACCTATGATGAAAATTACAGACCTCTGTCATCATTTTAAGTGGGAGAACTTGCACAATCGGTAACTCACTCAATACTGTATGATGACATTTTCCATTTGCTTCTGCAGTATTTAGTATTTAGTAGAATCTTCCACGGGCCTAAACTGGCCAATGAAGGTGGGTTTGTTTCCTCAGGTGCTGATTAGTGTGAGATCGACGCGTTATTACAGTTGCGTTGTTGTGTTCACACGCGGTAATCGCACTCATTATTTGCTCGGCCGGCGTGAAAACTGCAAACATGTTGCATTTGTTGTTGTTGTTTGCATCCGAAAGGTGTAAAAAGGCTGCGTGTTCATCAAAGCCGGCGTGTGATTATTTAGAGCACTACCTGCTAATCACTTGTCTTTGTTCTTAAAGGGCAGCCACGTCTAACAACATTGAGCTGCTTCTCCAGTGTTGTTATTGCCACAACTGTGTAGGGAAACAAAAGATTCCATGAATGTTACATAAGAGGTAATGGCGGCGACATTATGGAAGTGTTGCGGCCCGGCCGGGCGGCTCTAATGTATCAGAAGACGTATTACCTCCAAGGAACGCGGCCCCCTCTCCATAAATAATGCAAGGCAAATACATCACGGTCATGTGTCTCTTTATCCAACATGTGTAGCTGTCAGCTATGATCAATAGGAACACGCCAGTGACGTTAACGCAACACGTTTGGGCGGAGAAAGGACACGTCACGTGGGCGAGCCCACAAGGCCCTTCCCTGTGATTGACTGCATCGTAGAGACCCGGACCACTCTGCGGAATCAAAAGGAAGGAAAAACGTGCGGGTTAGGAAGGAGTGAAGGGATCCAGTCAACGTAAGGAAGCAGGAAGGAAGGGAGAATGCCAAAGATTGATGAAAGGAGAGATGAGAAAGAAAGGAATACGGTCAAGAAGAAAGGAAGGTTGGGGGGAGAAATGACAGGACTGCAGAAGGAAAATAAAAGGTAGGACAAAATGGAGCAGAAAGGAAGGAAGGATGGAAAGTTTAGGAAAAAAGAAGAAAGAGATGAGGTGGTGACTTGTCCAGGGTGTACCCCGCCTCCCGCCCAAATGCAGCTGAGTTAGACCTCCGCGACCCCGAAAAGGGACAAGCGGTAGACAAATGGATGGATTATTGTGTGTGAAGGACTGAATAAAGAAAACAAGATGACAAAGCAAGCAAGCTATTTTGAAGGCCAGAAAGTACGAAACTGCAGAAGAAAGAGTTTAAAGAAGAGAATGAACAATGGAGGCAAGGAAAGGCATTTGAAAAAGAAGAACGTGAACAAGAAGGGTTGACGAGAGTGAAGGGAACAACAAGAAAGAGAGAGTGAAAAGGAAACACATGATTATAAAAGAAGATATGAAGTATGAATGAAGCTTTAAAGATGGTGGATTAGAAATAAACCACAAGAATGAAAAAGAGGAAAAAAGAGACATTAAAAAATATATATATTTTATTAAATATAAGCAAAATTTGGTTGATAAGTGTGGAAAAAAGAACAAGAAAGTGAAGTGAAATATATTCTAGCACTTGTTGTTCAGTGATTCAAAGTGTCTTTTATTAAGAAACCCATTTAGGATACATTTGTACATACAACTGTACTGTACATGCGCTATACATACATGGATCATGGAACTGCGGCCCTAGAGTGTCCTGGTGCTTAGTGCACATACAGTGGGGCAAAAAAGTATTTAGTCAGGCACCGACTGTGCAAGTTCTCCCACTTAAAATGATGACAAAGGTCTGTAATTTTCATCATAGGTACACTTCAACTGTGAGAGACAGAATGTGGGAAAAAAATCCAGGAATTCACTTGTAGGAATTTTCAATAATTTGTTTGTAAATTATGGTGGAAAATACGTATTTGGTCAAACATTCAAATCTCTCACTGATGTAAGAAGGTTTTGGCTCAAAATCTCACGATATATGGCCCCATTCATTCTTTCCTTAACACGGATCAATCGTCCTGTCCCATTAGGAGAAAAACAGCCCCAAAGCATGATGTTTCCACCCCCATGCTTCACAGTAGGTGTGGTGTTCTTGGGATGCAACTCAGTATTCTTCTTCCTCCAAACACGACAAGTTGAGTTTATACCAAAATGGATATATGGATGATACAGCAGAGTATTGGGAGAATGTCATGATGAAACCAAAATAGAACTTTTTGGTATACACTCAACCCGTCGTGTTTGGAGGAAGAAGAATACTGAGTTGCATCCCAAGAACACCACACCTACTGTGAAGCATGGGGGTGGAAAAATCATGCTTTGAGGCTGTTTTTCTGCTAAGGGGACAGGACGATTGATCAGTGTTAAGGAAAGAATGAATGGGGCCATGTATCGTGAGATTTTGAGCCAAAACCTCCTTCCATCAGTGAGAGCTTTGAATGGTTGACAAAATACTTATTTTCCACCATAATTTAAAAATAAATTATTTAAAATTCCTACAATGTGAATTCCTGGATTTTTTCTTCACATTCTGTCTCTCACAGTTAAAGTGTACCTCTGATGAAAATTACACACCTCTGTCATCATTTTAAGTGGGAGAACTTGCACAATCGGCGGCTGACTAAATACTTTTTTGCCCCACTGTATGGACACCCTTATGTTTGAACATGGTGTTTGTTATTGACAAGCACAAAAGTCCAATAACAAATCACCACTCGGGTTCGGATCCAGGCGGCCATTCTTCTTAATCTCCAGGTTTCACTGTCGTTGCCAACATGAGCGTTGAAGTCCCCCAGTAAAACAAGGGAATCACCCGGGGGAGCACTTTCCAGTACTCCCTCGAGTGTACTCAAAAAGGGTGGGTACTCTGAACTGCTGTTTGGTGCGTAAGCACAAACAACAGTGAGGATCCGGCCCCCCACCCGAAGGCGGAGGGAGGCTACCCTCTCGTGGGTTGAACTCCAACGTACAGGCTTTGAGCCAGGGGGAAACAAGAATTGCCACCCTAGCCCGTCGTCTCTCACTGCCGGCAATGCCAGAGTGGAAGAGAGTCCAGCCCCTCTCGAGAGAACTGGTTCCAGAGCCCTTGCTGTGCGTCGAAGTGAGTCAGACTACAACCAGCCGGAACTTCCCCCCCCCCCCATTGAGGTGAGGCTCCACGTCTCAAGAGTTAACTTATGTAGCCAAGGATCGGACCGCCAAGTGCCCTGCATTCGGCTGCCGCCCAGCTCACATCGCTCCCGCCCTCTATGGCCCCTGCTATGGGTGGTGAGCCCATTGGAGTGGGGACCCACGTTGCCTCTTCAGGCTGTGCCATCGTGCCCCAACTCCGGGCCTGGCTCCAGAGGGGGGCCCCGGTGACCCGCGTCCGGGCGAGGAAAATCTGGGTCCTCGATTTGTCTTCTTCATAAAGGTCTTCAAGTTGCTCTTTGTCTGATCTCTCACCTAGGACCTGATTGTCTTGGGAGACCCTACCATGGGGCATAAACCCCCCGGACAACATAGCTCCTAGGATCATTGGCACACGCAAACTTCTCTACCAGGATAAGGTGGCAGCTCAGAGAGGAGTGCACTGAGCCTAGTCTTTAAAATTCGCTACATCTCCCTGATACCGAAGTACATGTCAAACTACTTCCATAACATGAATGACCACCATAACCACAACACCAGGGGGAAGGGTTGGAATTGGGGGTTAAATCACCACAAATGATTCCCGGGCGCGGGAACGCTGCTGCCCACTGCTCCCCTCAACTCCCAGGTGGTGAACAAGGGGATGGGTCAAATGCAGAGGACAAATTTCGCCACACCTAGTGTGTGTGTGACAATCATTGGTACTTTAATGTTACTTTAACTCCACAAACCACGTCAAACCCAGATTCCGATCCAAAAAAAGGTCTTAACTCATTCTCTTTCTATGCCACATCAATATGGAATGCACTCCCGACAGGTATAAAAGAATGTGCATCTCTTTATTCCTTCAAAACCGCACTAAAAGAACAGCTCCAG
Organism: Nerophis ophidion; assembly: GCF_033978795.1. Classification (NCBI taxonomy): domain Eukaryota; kingdom Metazoa; phylum Chordata; class Actinopteri; order Syngnathiformes; family Syngnathidae; genus Nerophis; species Nerophis ophidion. The sequence goes on along the minus strand of NC_084625.1, from coordinate 20,016,898 downwards.
GCAACTTCAACCCTAAACTAACACCCTCCTCCCTCCACATCCCACCTCCCCGGATTGTAAATAATCAAATGTAAATAATCAAATGTATATACTTGTTCTTATGCTTTCTGAGCTCACAATGTTCACTGCTCGCTGCTCATATCCTACCAAGTCAGACCTACACTGTTTCAATGTCTGTTTTTCTGATGATATAATTGTTGATTGATTGATTGAGACTTTTGTTAGTAGATTGCACAGTTCAGTACATATTCCGTACAACTGACCACTAAATGGTAACACCCGAATATGTTTTTCAACTTTTTTAAGTCGGGGTCCACGTTAATCAATTCATGGTAAAAATATATACTATCAGCATAATACAGCCATCATACAAGTTAATCATCAGAGTATATACATTAAATTATTTACATTATTTACAATCCAAGGGGTTAGGTTTGGTTGAAATCAGTACTTCAGTCATCAACAATTGCATCGTCAGAGAACTGGACATTGAAACAGTGTAGGTCTGACTTGGTAGGATATTTACAGCGAGCAGAGAACATAGTGAGTTCAGATAGCATAAGAACAAGTATATACATTAGAGAATTTACAATCCGGGGAGGTGGGATGTGGAGGAGGGTTTAGGGTTGAAGTTGCCTGGAGGTGTTGTTTTAGTGCGCTTTTGAAGGAGGATAGAGATGCGCTTTCTTTTACACCTGTTGGGTGTGCATTCCACATTGATGTGGCATAGAAGGAGAATGAGTTAAGACCTTTGTTAGATCGGAAACTGGGTTTAACGTGGTTTGTGGCGCTCCCCCTGGTGTTGTGGTTATGGCGGTCATTTACGTTATGGAAGTAGTTTGACATGTACTTCGGTATCAAGGAGGTGTTGCGAATTTTATAAACTAGGCTCAGTGCAAGTTGTTTTACTCTCTACTCCACCCTGAGCCAGCCCACTTTGGAGAAGTGGGTTGGAGTGAGGTGTGATCTGGGGTGGAGGTCTAAAAGTAACCTGACCTTTTGTTCTGGGATGTATGGAGTCTAGATTTGAGGGTTTTGGAGGTGCTGGGGTACCAGGAGGTGCAAGCGTAATCGAAAAAGGGTTGAATGAGAGTTCCCGCTAGAATCTTCAAGATGCTTTTGTTGACCAGAGAGGAGATTCTGTAGAGAAATTTTGTTTGTTGGTTGACCTTTTTGATTACCTTGGTTGCCATTTTATCACAGGAAAGATTAGCTTCTAGAATGGAACATAGGTAGGTGACCTCATCTTTCCTGCCCATAACAATGTCACCCACTTTTATAAAGAAATCACTGACTTTCTTTACACTTTCTGATGACTGAAGTGCTGATATCAACCAAATCTACCCCCGATTGTAAATAATGTAAATAATTCATTGTATATACATTACTCTGATGATTAACTTGTGTGATGACTGTATTATGTTGATAGTATATATTTGTACCATGAATTGATTAACCTGGACCCGAAATTAAACAAGTTGAAAAACCTATTCGGGTGTTACCATTTAGTGGTCAATTGTACAGAATAGGTACTGTACTGTGCAATCTACTAATAAAAGTCTCAATCAATCAATCAATTCGTATTTGGACTGAACACTGACATGTATTATTGATGTATTGTTATTTACAGATAAACACTGACATGTATTGTTAAGATGATGTTATTTACATACAAACACTGACATGTATTCTTGATATATTGTTATTTACATAGAAACACTGACATTTATTATTGATATATTGTTATTTACAGAGAAACACTGACACGTATTGTTAATATATTGTTATTTACATACAAACACTGACATGTATTATTGATGTATTGTTATTTACATACAAACACTGACATATATTCTTGATGTATTGTTATTTACATAGAAACACTGACATTTATTATTGATGTATTGTTATTTACATACAACCACTGACATGTATTCTTGATATATTGTTATTTACATAGAAACACTGACATTTATTATTGATATATTGTTATTTACATACAAACACTGACATGTATTCTTGATATATTGTTATTTACATACAAACACTGAGATGTATTCTTGATGTATTGTTATTTACATACAAACACTGACATGTATTCTTGATATATTGTTATTTACATACACACACTGACATGTATTCTTGATGTATTGTTATTTGCATACAAACACTGACATGTATTCTTGATATATTGTTATTTACATACAAACACTGACATGTATTCTTGATGTATTGTTATTTACATACAAACACTGACATGTATTCTTGATGTATTGTTATTTACATAGAAACACTGACATTTATTATTGATGTATTGCACCTGGGGATAGGTTGATTGGCAACACTAAATGGTCCCTAGTGTGTGAATGTGTGTGTGAATGTTGTCTGTCTATCTGTGTTGGCCCTGCGTTGAGGTGGCGACTTGTCCAGGGTGTACCTCGCCTTCCGCCCTATTGTAGCTGAGATAGGCGCCAGCGCCCCCTGCGACCCCAAAAGGGAATAAGCAGTAGAAAATGGATGGATGGATGAATGGAAGATTTAAAAGTCCAATTCCTGCTCTGACTTTCACATTAAAAGGCTGCTCATTTGCATATCCATTTCACCTGTGGACTGTATCTAGGTGCACCGACGGACCACTTAGTGACTCTTTCAAACCATTGCTTCTCCAACAGGACCCTTTATTGGGCACAGCGGCGCAATGAACTATTTTTTGGTCGGCTGCCATGTTCTCCGCACACAAAAAAAACCCCATCAATTATTCCGTCAGTTTTAGGAATCCTGCGCCAACTTCTTCAACCCGTCGGTGTGATTAACACCGGCCAAATCCCGTTCTGCGAGGAGGTCTTCTTCTCAGGCGTCTTTTTTTGATGTGAAAGTCACGGAATGTTCTCGCTATTTTGAGCTCCGAAACCCTCCCATGGCCAGCTGCCCGTCGGGGCCGTGATGGGCTGTGATCAGAGATCCATTAGTCATGTCTGGGAAATGGGCTCAGGGAGCAAAGGAGTCCTAAATTGATCGCTAACTTTGCTTTTCCAGGCATATATAGAGGCCTCATTTGCATATATGTCTGATTGCAGCGGGGGGACGTGCATGAGGCGTCCACACCGACGGGGCTGAGGGTTGAACTCCCTCCAGAGGAGCTTCTGTACGCCCGCATGAGTTAGCGTCATCCGGCAGGAAAATGTTTGGCTGTCAGGTAAGTATAGTTGATTTATTTATCCCCACTCCGCGTCACTTTGGCCAGCTCTTCTTCTACCGATTCCCCCGCATGACTTTCAGTGTCCACACTCATCACGCTCAACGCCAAGCACGCAGGATAAAAGGAAAGGTGGAATATTGCTCGCACAGAAATATGTCTGCGATACTAAATATCCATATGGCATCACTTTGTATAACACTTTTAGAAATAGTAAAATGCAAAGATGCACAATAGAATGACAAAAACTGGTATCGAGAAAAAAAATTAAAATGGAGGGGGCGTGGCCTCCAGCTCTGCCCGTGGCGCAGTGGAAGGGTGGCCGTGCGCAACCCGGGGGTCCTCGGTTCAATCCCCACCTAGTACCAACCTCGTCACGTCCGTTGTGTCCTGAGCAAGACACTTCACCCTTGCTCCTGATGGGTGCTGGTTAGCGCCTTGCATGGCAGCTCCCTCCATCAGTGTGTGAATGGGAAAATGTGGAAGTAGTGTCAAAGCGTTTGAGTACCTTGAAGGTAGAAAAGCACTATACAAGTACAACCCATTTATCATTTATTAATTTCGGGAGATTTTCGGGAGAAAATGTGTCCCTGGTGGTTTTCGGGAGAGGCGCTGAATTTCGGGAGTCTTCCGGGAAATCCGGGAGGGTTAATAAATAAATAAATAAATGGGTTGTACTTGTATAGCGCTTTTCTACCTTCAAAGTACTCAAAGCGCTTTGACACTACTTCCACATCTACCCATTCACACACACATTCACACACTGATGGAGGGAGCTGCCATGCAAGGCACCAACCAGCACCCATCAGGAGCAAGGGTGAAGTGTCTTGCTCAGGACACAACGGACGTGACGAGGTTGGTACTAGGTGGGATTTGAACCAGGGACCCTCGGGTTGCGCACGGCAACTCTCCCACTGCGCCACGCCGTCCCTTCGGACAAGGTTGGCATGTATGGGACCCGGGGTGGACCGCTTTCCTCTGCATTGTTTGGGGACATCTCTGCGCTGCTGACGTCCCTGTCTCCGCTCGGGATGGTCTCCTGCTGGCCCCACTGTGGACTGGACTCTCACTATTATGTTAGATCCACTATGGACTGGACTTTCACAATATTATGCTAGACCCACTCGACGTCCATTGCACCGGTCTATCCAAAAGGGGCGAAGGGGGATGGGTCCTCTCCAAGGTTTCTCATTGTCATCCCACTGGGTTGAGTTTTTCATTGCCCTGATGTGGGATCTGAACCGAGGATGTCGTTGTGGCTTGTGCAGCCCTTTGAGACACTTGTGATTTAGGGCTAGCTATATAAATAAATTCACACAAATATGAGACAGTCTACTATAAATCATGTTTAATAAGCGTGTTTTTTACATAAATATGGAGAATTTACATGGGTTAATTCCATACTTGCCAACCCTCATGGATTTCCCGGGAGACTACCGAAATTCAGCGCCTCTCCCGAAAACCTCCCGGAAGAAATTTTCTCCCGAAGATCTCCTGAAAATCAGCTGGAGCTGGAGGCCACGCCCCCTCCAGCTCAAACATGCACAGTTCGAAGCTTGAAAAGGAGGATTGCAGGCGGGTCTGGCGGCATTTAAAGTCATTTTTAAAAACGCCTGCTAATCCTCCTCCTTTTGGACTGGACGGCCGCAGAGAATTAAAGTAGGAACACTCCGGAGGCAGAAGTTCATTAAGAGGGGCGGACTCACCGGCTCTCAGCCATGTTTCCATTACACAGAGGAAGTCAAGTCCGCCGCCCGCGGGAAGTGAAGAAATCCTTCAGGATAAACGTTTTGTTTGTCAAAGATCTTGCGTTCACAAGACCGAACCTGGCGGGGGCCAGCACGTCCAAGGGCGCAGCTCATCCAGGTCGGGCCTGACACAGAGCTGACAGTGAGAGACGGCAGGGCAAAGCACCTACTGGCGCCATCTTCTGGAAACTCGGAAGTGACGTTACTCAAATAGTGAAAGGTAAGTGTTGTTGTTTTTTTTAGTACCCAGCAAGCACAGTACAGTTAGTAGAACAACTGTGTTTTTTTACTGTGTATTTAATATGTGCCGTCTGAAATTGAACTATTTCTCTTATATATATACGTATATATATATATACGTATATATATATATATATATATATATATATATATATATATATATATATATATATATGTATATATATATATATATATATATATATATATATACATATATGTATATATATATATATATATACATATATGTATATATATATACATATATGTGTATATATATATATATATATATGTATATACATATATGTATATATATATATATATATATATATATATATATATATATATATATATATATATATATATATATATGTATATATATATACATATATATATGTATATGTATATATATATACATATATATATGTATATATATATATATATACATATATGTATATATATATACATATGTATATATACATATATGTATATATACATATATGTATATATATATATAAAATAAATGTATATAGCTAGAATTCACTGAAAGTTAAGTATTTTATACACACATATATATATATATATATATTAATTAATTATATATATATATATATATGTATATATATACATATATATATATATATATATATATATATATATATATATATATATATATATATATATATATATATATATATATTAAATACAGCCAAAATAAAAATACAGGCTGTCTATATACTCTCTTCATAACCACGCCCCGCATCCCCCTCCTACCAAAATCAAAGGTCTCAGGGTTTATAAGTATGGCACTTAATTGTCGTGTGGTTTAATGCATGGTTTGGTATTTTGTCAATGAAAGCTAGTCCAACAATAACAAAGGAATACAATACTTTCGTTTTGGACCCACCAGCACAAAATAAAAGTTAGTGCTATTAATATACAGTATACAAATTATTTTCAGACGTAGAGAAGGGGCGGGTCAAAAATCGTTTTCAGCCTATCATACAAATCCTCATTTCCTTTGTGTCTTCCGGACTCTTGGCCAATGGGAGCTGTTGGTGTGAGACGTGCTGCCCAATCGGCTGCGTTTGTTGAGACGCTTCGAAGAAGTTGGCGGCAGCGTTTGTTCAAAACAGAACGGAGAAGTTTCGGCCACGCTTTTAAAGTCAAAATCGTGCTCATTTTCCACGAAGATGCAGGTACATTTGATTTTTTCTTGATCGTGTTATTCCGAGGTAGTCGCAAGTGAGACTTCGTAGTCATTCTTAATCGCGTATTTTTGCGTAGCTTTAAGTTAGCTGGCGTACATTTTGAATGAAGTGCTCACATTAACGCTCTGTATTTGGTGTTATTATGTCCAACAATGCGTCTATTATGTATCATTTTATAATAATACACCCCAGGTGACATAATGAGCTTATTTCTAACATTAAAACACGTCTTTAACGTCGTTTGCGGCCTTGTCGCTCTTTACCATTGTTCCGCGCGAGTCGAGTAGTCTAGACTTAAAATCTTACATCGAAATGATTGTCCTTAGTACAGAAATACATCCATCCATCCATCTATTTCCTACCGCTTGCCCCTTTTTTGGTCGTGGAAGGTGCTAGAGCAGGGGTGCCCACACTTTTTCTGCAAGTGAGCTACTTTTCAATTGACCAACTCGAGGGGATCTACCTCATTTATATATATCATTTATATTTATTTATTTATGAAAGAGACATTTTTGTAAACAAGTTAAATGTGTTTAATGATAATACAAGCATGTGTAACACATATAAATGTCTTTCTTTCACACAGACAAGAATATAAGTTGGTGTATTACCTGATTCTAATGACTTGCATTGATTGGAATCAGACAGTAATGATGATAACGCCCGCATTTTCAAATGGAGGAGAAAAAAAGTTGTCCTTTCTGTGCAATACATGAAAGTGGTTGGTTTTTGGCATCTAATTCATCCAGCTTCCATACACTTTACAAGAAAAACATTGGCGGCAAATTCCGTAGCTTGCTTGATTGACATTCACGGCACCCGAGGGTCTTGTGAGATGACGTTGGCTGCTGCCAGTTCATTATTATGAAAAAATGACAGAGAGGAAGGCGAGAAACACTTTTTATTTCAACAGACTTTCGCGTCGTCCCTTCCGTCAAAACTCTAAAGGCCGACTGCACATTTCCTATCTTCACAATAAAAGCCCTGCTTCATGCTGCCTGCGCTAACAAAATAAGAGTCTCAGAAAGCTGGCGTGCACATCACTTGTGCACGCCAGCTTTCTGAGGGATCGCTTGTGCACGCCAGTTTTCCGAGACTCTGTATTTAGTTAGCGCAGGCAGCATGAAGCAAGGCTTTTATTGTGAAGATAGGAAATGGGCAGTCGGCCTTTAGAGTTTTGACGGAAGGTATGGCGCGAGAGTCTGTTGAAATAAAAAGTGTTTCTCGCCTTACTCTCGGTCATATTTTCATAATAATGATCTTGCTGCAGCCAGCGTCATCTCACAAGACCCTCCGGTACCGTGAATGCCATTTAAGTGACGTCTTCGTGAAGATTGATGATCACTAATTTTTAGGTCTATTTTTTTTAAGAGCCTGGCTCGAGATCGACTGACACACCCCCCGCGGTCGACTGGTAGCTCGCGATCGACGTAATGGGCACCCCTGTGCTAGAGCCTAACTCAGCTGTATTCGGGTGGAAGCCTGCGTACACCCTGGAGAAGTCGCTATCACATGTGTGTGTGAATTATATTTATATAGCGCCTTTCTCTAGCGACTCAAAGCGCTTTTACATAGTGAAACCCAAATATCTAGGTTACATTTAAACCAGTGTGGATGGCATTGGGTGCAGGAGGGTAAAGCGTCTTGCCCAAGGACAAAACGGCAGTGACTAGGATGGTGGAAGCGGGGACGGAACCTGGAACCCTCAAGTTGCTGGCACGGCCATTCTACCGACTGAGCTAAACCGCCTGATCACTACAGACAGACAGACAACATTCACACTAGGGCTGGGCGATATGACCTTTTTTTAATATCTCGATGTTTTTTAGGCCATATCGCGATACACGATTGATTGATTGATTGAAACTTTTATTTGTGCATTGCACAGTCAAGTACATATTCCGTACAATCGACCATAAATTTGTCATACCCGATTAAGTTTTTCCATTTATTTAAGTCGGGGTCCACATAAATCAATTCATGGTACGATATACATCTCCATATTTTGCCTTAGCCTTGAATGAACACTTGATACATATGATCACAGCAGTATGATGATTATGTGTGTATACATTAAAACATTCTTCTTCATACTGCATTCATACAGTATATGCTACTTTTAAACTTTAATGCAGAGAGGGAAATCACAACTAAGTCAATTGACCAAAACTGTATTTATTAAACAGTTATTAAGCAGTGGCACAAACATTCATGTCATTTCCAAAACAGAAAGTGCAAGATTGTCAGAGACAATTTAAAACTAGCTCTGAGTGCACTTTTGTGCATGATGTAACTAAGATGACATATCAACCCATTAAATTAAAGTGTACTTTTTGTACAGAACGCCACTACAATAGTTTAAAACAAATAAAGTGTACTTTGCATGATGTCACACAAGGTATTTCAATAACTGTCCAATAAAAATGAGCTGCATAATAGGAAGTCAAATAGTATATGTCCTAGGGGTGCGAATCTTTGGGTGTCCCACAATTCGATTCAATATCGATTCTTGGGATCGCGATTCGATAATATATCAATTTTTTTTCGATTTAACACGATTCTCGATTCAAAAACGATATTTTTTCGATTCAAACCGATTCTGTATTTATTCAATACATAGGATTTCAGCAGGATCTACCCCAGTCTGCTGACATGCTAGCAGAGTAGTAGATTTTTTTTTTTAAAAAGCTTTTATAATTATAAAGGACACTGTTTTATCAACTGATTGCAATAATGTAAATTTGTTTTAACTATTAAACAAACCAAAAATATGACTTATTTTGTCTTTGTGAAAACATTGGACACAGTGTGTTGTCAAGCTTATGAGATGCGATGCAAGTGTAAGCCACTGTGACACTATTGTTCTTTTTTTTTTTAATAAATGTCTAATGATTATGTCAATGAGGGATTTTTAATCACTGATATTTTGAAATTATAACTAATATTGATACTGTTGTTGATAATATTCATTTTTGTTTCACTACTTTTGGTTTGTTCTGTGTCGTGTTTGTGTCTCCTTTCAATTGCTCTGTTTATTGCAGTTCTGAGTGTTGCTGGATCAGGTTTGGTTTTGGAATTGGATTGCATTGTTATGGTATTGCTGTGTAGTGGTTTGGTGGATAAAAAAACAAAACGATTTAAAAAAAATGAGAATCGATTCTGAATCGCACAACGTGTTCGATTCGATTCGTATTCGAATCGATCTTTTCCCACACCCCTAAAATGTCCTTTACTATGTGGTAGGTTACTACGGACGTTATTAAATTCTGTAGTTGACTAGTTGTTTCATACTGTGTTGATCTGGAAATGTTTGCCTCGGCATTTTGATGGTGTGGGCGTGTGGCACCAAATGGAGACGTTGACATATTACCATGAATTGATTTACGTGGACCCCGACTTAAAGAAGTTTAAAAACTTATTCGGGTGTTACCATTTTGTGGTCAATTGTACGGAATATGTACTGTACTGCGCAATCTACTGATAAAAGTTTTAATCAATCAATCAAAACTCAGACATGCGGAGTAGGCACTCTTCATTCTCTAGCAGGTGACTTTTCAAATGATGCTACATACTAGCAATAATGCTACTTTTTGTAGCAACGCTTTTGCCCCACACTTGACAAATTACAGTTGTCTGTTCGACATATTCCCACTTGAAGCCAAACCACCGCCAGACGATGGACCCCCTGCTGTTTTTTTTCCTGAATTCTTCCTTCATTCGCACCTTCTTTTTCTCGTATTACCACTCGCACGGCTCCACCTGAAGGATTGAAGTTCCTTATTATCATCGCTTACGTGCAGCTAACGTTACCCATGCTGGTAAATAAGCTCTGCTTCTTCCTACGTTCGAAATAAACTCAAACTCAAACCTCTCTGCCCCGTGAGGGCGTATGACATGACAGTATGTGACGTATGTAAGAATGTGCGCTTGCTGTCTGTGAGAAGGAGAGACCGGAAAGAGCTAGAAAAGCCTGCACTGTAATGCCAGGTTAGCTTGAGAACGTATACTCGAATATGACGATATTGTCATTTTTTATATTGCACGGAGACAAACCACGATATTTCGTGTATATCGATTTATCGCCCAGCCCTAATTCACACTCACATTCACACATTAGGGCCCATTTAGTGTTGCCAGTCAACTTATCCCCAGATGCATTTTTTTTGGCGGTGAGAGGAAGCCGGAGTTCCCTGAGGGTTCCAACATGCAAACTCCACAGAGAAAGATCCCGAGCCCAGGATTGAACCCCGGACTACTCAGGACCTTCGTATTGTGAGGCACATGCACTAACCCCTCTTTCACCGTGCTGCCCTTATCACAGAAATACATAACATAAAAAAAATAGCAAAAATATTATTTCTATGCCATCCATTTTCTACCGCTTGTCCCATTCGAGGTCGCAGGGGTGCTCGAGCCTATCCCAGCTGCATTTGGACGGAAGGCGGTGTACACCCTGGACAAGTCGCCACCTCATCACAGATAGACATCTTCTTTAAAAATATATCGATATATTTTACTAACTCGATAAATCACCAAGCCCTCTATAGATTAGCTCGCATATTCAGGGTTGATGAAAAAGTGCAGCGCATCGATTAATATTTCCTATGAAAAAATTATTAATAGACATCCTATATACGTAGCAGTGGTTCGCAGGACTTTTTCCACCAAGAAAACACTTGGCTCTCCAAATACCATAATAATGACCAACATTAAAATAGTAGTAGCAGTAGTCCTAAGTCGGGGGTTCGAAACCTGCGGCTCTTCATTGCCGCCCTATTGGCTCCATGGAGCATTATTAAAAAAGGATCGTAAATGGAAAAAGATGTGGGGAAATAATTGTTTTGTTTTTATTAGTTCTTTTGTTTGAGGATCAATATGACACAAACCTTCCCAATTGTTAGAAAGCCCACTATTTGATATATTTATGTGTATGCTTCATTGACGAGAGTATTTGGTGAACATTGTTTTGTTCTATTAATTTTGCCATAGTGTGGACTGTGACGCAACAGTTTGTTTACATGTAAAATCTTCTACTTCTCCTTTGTTTCATTTTGTCCACCACACGTTGTATACTGTGTGTGAATGCACAAAGGTGAGCTTTGTTGATGTTATTGACTTGTTAGAGTGCTAATCAGGAATATTTTGTCAGTACATGACTGCAAGCTATTCAATGCTAACATGCTACTTAGTCTAGCTGTATGTACGTATTGCATCATTATGCCTCATTTGTAGGTATATTTGAGCTCATTTAATATCCTTTACATTTATCCTCTTTGCATATAATTTAGTTTTGCATGTCTCATGACACATCTGTATGTAATATTGGCTGCATTTTAGATAGTTGTTTGTGTTCCATGTTGTTCCAGGCCACAGCAAACATTACCTACCTTGCCAGAGATTGTAATAAATCTATTAAAAGAAGACAACCTGCCGTTTCATTTAACTTGGACACACACATTTATACCTTTGGCCATTAAAAGCCAGTAATATCCAGGTGTTCTCTCACCTTCTGAGTAGCCTCTGATTTACTAATGGTTTCTAATGTTGTAAAAATGTGTAGATATAATATTGAATTTCAACATTTCTGTCCACGAAGATTTGCTTCAGCCTGCGACACATTCATTTTGATAGTAGGCTAATATAGCTAATATAGACACTTACGTCGTGTGTTGCCTTCATTATAAGACTTATATATGGATTTTAATTTTTTGCGGCTCCAGACAGATTTGTTTTTTGTATTTTTGGTCCAATATGGCTCTTTCAGCGTTATGTGTTGCTGACCCCTGGCTTAAATATTCATTAAAACAAGTCAGAGGTTTTATTTAACACTTTATTAGTATGTTTTATCCATTGTAACATTGCAAACAGTTTGAACAGTAACACTGTGTTTTGACTATTGGAAAATAAAACACTGGACTTTAATCAAGTGATTTTTTTGGTGTATCAATAGGAGCCCATGTACCGCTACTTTAGAATTGCTGCTAAATACTATATAGCTGGTGAAAGTATGCTACTAGTTTCCATTTATAGTGCAAAGTAGACATTTTACAACCATGAAGGGAAATCATTTGATAAGCTGCATACTTTGGATTTTCTTCACAGAATAAAGAAAATTACGAGCTGAGGACCACCCAGCGGCCGGTAAGTCATACAGAGAATATATTTTTTTAAACAAAAGAATATAATAACGATGACTGTAGTTAGTTATTTATGGCTTTGGCCATTGCATATTTAGTTGTAGTCGTCAAGCACAGTTACGTATCATTACAACCATTAGGCTGCGTAGTGCCTGAAGAAGTTTATGAAAACCAAAATGCTTTTATTGATTTGCCAAGCCTCCTTACACTAGTAATGGCTACCCATCAGAATAACAACAATAAGAGAGAGTGTAATTTATACCATAGTACATGTTTAATTTGCTTTTAGTTATATTCCTTGCTTGTATGAATTGCCATCTAAATTATACTTTTATTTGTACAGCACTTTACAGTACAGTAGATCCTGACTTGGAAAATAACAATGCTAATAATTAAAACACCACAAATAATAATGAAGCACTATAATATAATATAATATATATATATGTATATATATATATATATATATATATATATATATATATATATATATATATATATATATATATATATATATATATATATATATATATATATGCATACTATGTTAATTTTATACGTTAGTAAAAAAAATGTGTCTCCTTATACCAGGTAAAGAACCAAGCTAAATGAAAACACTGAAAAACTATGATAACTTGAATGACAATTAATTTCCCGATTTGAAATGGTATAAATTAGAGATGTGGTGTTTGATTTTTGGACAAACAACTTGTTAGCATTAACATAAACTAGATGCTAACAGGTCTTCACATACCCACATGCGTTTGAAGAGAACATCCGCTACGCAAGTCAAACATATAAAATGTAAGTCTGATTTTGCACACATTTCACCACAATGTCTGTCTTTTTCAGTTTGAAATGATAAAAAAAAAAACTCTCTCCTTCTTTGGGCCGTTTGCTCTTTTTCTACCTTGACGTAATTTATTCGCTTTGCATTGTAGAGTTTTAACTTGCACTTACAGATGTAGTGACAAACTGTAGTTACTGACAGTGGTTTTTTGAAGTTTTCCTGAGCCCATGTGGTGATATCTTTTACACACTTCTGTTGCTTTTTGATGCGGTACTTACCGCCTGTGGGATCGAAAGTTCATAATATCATCCCTTACGTGCAGTGATTTTTCTAGATTCTCTGAACATTTTGATGATATTACGGAGCGTAGATGGTGAAATCCCTGAATTCCTTCCAATAGCTCGTTGAGAAATGTTGTTCTAAAACTGTTGTACAATTTGCTCACGCATTTGTTCACAAAGTGGTGACCCTCGCCCCATCCTTGTCTGTGAATGACTGAGCCCAATCATGGCACACACCTGTTCCCAATAAGCCTGTTCACCTGTGGGATGTACACATAAGTGTTTGATGAGCATTCCTCAACTTTCTCAGTCATTTTTGCCACTTGTGCCAGCTTTTTTAAAACATGTTGCAGGCATCAAATTCCAAATGAGCTAATATTTGCAAAAAATAACAGTTTTCCAGTTTGAATGTTATGTATTTTGTCTCTGTCTTTTCATTTGAATGTAGGTATATAGGTTAAAAGGATTTGCAAATCATTGTTTTCGGTTTTTATTTACCATCTACACAATGTGCCAACTTCACTGGTTTTGGGTTTTGGGCATGTATTACTGATTAGAGTACCGATGAATATAGGCATCAATAAAATCATAACAATACACAACCCTAAACAATAATAGACTGGGATCCACTGTACTACAGTATAGTCTTACTTTTTGACTGCTTTTGCAGGCCTTTTGTCTTTTTCATTGCAAAATATGGTGCAGCACAGTGGTGCACCAACATTTTCTGCTACTCCTGATGACAATTGTTCATTTGTTGCTGTGTTCTACTGTTAGTTTGCCACCCCTACCACATTAACGGGGCCCCAGCGTGTTTTGGTGAAGCCGCGGCTGGCAACAACTGGCAAAAATATCATCACAGGTAATGTAAGCTTCTTCACATTAGTGTGTATATATATCCCAGATTTGTCATTACTTCTTTTTTTTCTAGGACCAGGGAGAGAATGTGTGAGTTCGTCTTCCAGTTCAGGTGCAAAGTAAGTCTGAAAGCGTCTCTTGGTGTATGTCCTGTTGCTGTTTTGTGAGTCAGACCTCTAAGTAAACACTTCGAAAACAGGAAGCTCTCCATCGGTGACTTTGACATCGGCCGACCACTCGGGAAAGGCAAGTTTGGCAACGTGTATCTTGCCAGAGTGAAGAAGATGCAAGCGGTTGTGGCTCTGAAGGTGCTGTTCAAGTCCGACATGGAGAAGGAAGGTGTGGAGCACCAGCTCAGAAGGGAGATCGAGAATCAAGCCCGTCTCAAGTAAACGCTTGCTCCTTTTTTCCCACACATTTTCTCAAAGGCCCAATGGAAATGCAAATAGTCTGTTACAGGGTCAAACTAACTGTATAGAAGATATAGTGAAAATTCTTAACTGTAAAATACAATATTAAATGTAAACCAAGAAATGTCACCTGTAATAGCAAGTGTTTGCATGCATGGGGGAAGCTGCACAAAAGTATTATGGGCCCTGCTGGAGTCTGCCACTTTCTGTTTGTATCATTCTTTTTGCTTAACCCTTGTTAAGGCCACAGCCTCTTTTTGAGTTCCAAAAGGGCAAATAATAGGCAGAGTTAGTCCTTTTGATAACTGAACTGTGAGCGCTCGTGTATGATGTCACCTTGGTGCTGAAGTAGGGTTGCACAATACATACCGTATCTTTCACACTATAAAGCACACCTAAAATCAGAACATTTTCTCAAAAGCTTACAGTGCGCCTTATAATCCGGTGTGCCTCATATATAGACCAATTATAAGAATAATTTTGCTTAGCCAACAGGTCTCAACTACGGTAAGCAGCCGTCGAATTCATTTTCATTAGATGACTGCGCCAGGCCGTGCGGTTTCATTTCCATTTGTGTGTTAATGTAAAGACCCCAAAATGGCTCCTATTGAGAGACATGATTTTAGGAAAGCAGGAATTGTCACTGAACTGCTAGACAACAGCAGCAACAGTGACTCCATTAACGACGTCTCGAAATAGTGCAATAACAATATATATATATAACTCAACGTCGTTTAAACGTTAATGTCACACAACACAACACACAAAATAAACATGTAAAGCTCACTTTATTAAGTTATTCCTCATCCACGAATCCCTCAAATTCTTCTTCTTCAGTGTCCAAATTAAACATTCCACAAGAGGTCCCTCAACCACAACCTACCTTATTTTCCCTAGTAGAAGAAGAAGCGCGCGGTGCATGCTGGGATATATGACTGCGGTAGGCGTGCCGAGTTTTAAACTCAAGGCGATCAGTCACACAGTAGAACACGGGAATAGAGCAGCAACCGAGAGAATTGAACATTAACAGCCGCGACACTGACTCGTTTAATGACGACTTCGACGAGACTGATGTTATGAATACGGCATGTTGGATGCCGTATTCGCTCAACTGTTTGATTTGAACACTGAAGAAGAAGAATTTGAGGGATTCGTGGATGAGGAATAACTTAATAAAGTGAGCTTTACATGTTTATTTTGTGTGTTGTGTTGTGTGAGATTATCGTTTGAGCAACGTTGAGTTATTGATATATTATTGCTTTGCGCTATTTCGAGTGTTACTATATTGGGATTGCACTAACGTTTGATTTACCGTAACAGTATCAGACTGTTTATTGAATCGGGGAAAATAATAAAACTGTTGTTTATTCATTTTGGGAGTGAACAGAGTTGTCACAACGCTGGTTTGTAATCTTTTTTGAGTTTGACTGACCTATCTGACTGTTTTGTTGACATTCCCTTTAGCGCAGCTCCATCTAAAGGATGCATAACTTAACCCCAGGCTCTACTGTAGCATCTATTCTATGCGCCTTATAATGCGGTGCGCCTTATATATGAACACAATATTAAAATAGGCCATTCATTGAAGGTGGGCCTTATAATCCGGGGCGCCTTATAGTGCGGAAAATACGGTAATATAAATGATATTTTGGTCGACGATAGAGCTTTTAATACCATTGTCATATTGTGGTAATTCATGTTGATGACACATTCTCAGGTCGTTTCCAAAACAATTTTGAAAAGTGGACTCGTCAGACCACAAAACACTTTTCCACTCTGCATCAGTCCATTTTAGATGAGCTGGGGCCCAGCGAAGCCGCCGGTGTTTATGGGTGTTGTTGATGAACGGCTTTCGCTTTGCATTGTATAGTTTTTAACTTGCATTTACAGATGTAGTGACAAACTGTAGTTACTGACAGTAGTTTTCTGAAGTTTTCCTGAGCCCACGTGGTGATATCCTCTACACACTGATGTCGCTTTTTGATGCAGTACCGCGTGAGAGATCAAAGGTCCGTAATACCATCGCTTATACACAGTGATTTCTCCAGATTATCTGAACCTTTTGATGATATAACGGACCGTAGATGGTGAAATCCCTAAATTCCTTGCAATAACTCATTGAGAAATGTTGTCCTTAAACTGTTCAACAAATTGCTCACGCTTTTGTTCACAAAGTGGTGACCCTCGCCCCATCCTTATTTGTGAATGACTGAGCATTTCATGGAGGCTGATTTTATACCCAATCATGGCACCCACTTGTTCCCAATTAGCCTGTTCACCTGTGGGATGTTCCAAATAAGTGTTTGATGAGCATTCCTCAACTTTCTCAGTCTTTTTTGCCACTTGTGCCAGCTTTTTTTGAAATATGTTGCAGGCATCAAATTCCAAATTAGCTAATATTTGCCAAAAAATAGCAATGTGATTTTAAACATTCATTCTCATGTAAAAATGTCAATAAAAATACGACCTAATCAAATTTAGTTGGACCCTCTTAGCCGCAGGTACTCGCTGTTCCTGTTGCCTAAAAGCCGCACTGATTAGCAGGATGAGCAACTATGATCAGCAGCAAAGTGGACAGCTGTCAACATCATATTTGGATGTTTACAATCCCAACACTGTTGGTTTTGAACCAGTTGTTGTTGTGCAGTATTTATTAGTAGCCAGCAAGAAGGTATATTTGTAAACAAAGGTCACGAGACAGGAACTACATCACCCGAGGGGGCGTGGCGACAGGATCGTTGTCAAATGGGAAACATTTTCTGAGTACTATGCATGCATGTTATAGAAATTGACATTACATTTCCAATGATAATAATATTAATACATTATTTAATAAAGAAAACAATTGTGTGGTACGTCAAATGAGACGTGTTGGTGTCAAATAGACAGCTGAAAGAGGTTGGGAGATGAGAATGAATCTAAAGGTAAAATATAGTGTAAAAATGCACCCAATTACAGGAAATGTCTTAATTTAAAAAGATGTATTTTGAGTTTGCGTGACAGTACTTTGTGCTGATAGAAATGTTCCTTTTTTTTCCCCAAAGTGTGCTCACATTCCTGCATTCGAGCTGTTTTTTGCAACTCTGACTGCGACAAGCGAATGAACACGTATTCAACACAATATAGCACAATTACTGTCAAAATGGTGGATATACAGTCAAAGCGCTTTGGGTTCCTTAAAAAGGGGTTGAAAGGCGATATTCAGTACAACCATTTACCATTTTATTGTACCATTTTAGCATTCTTGCTAGCGGCTAATTTACCTCCACGGTGCAAAGCCACTTTGAAATCAGCAGTCCTCGCCTTTGCATGTATTATTATCACTGGAGGACGAGGAATAGCTAAACATGCAACACTAGAAGCTAACCGAAAGGTAGAGCTCTTGAATGTAAACAAATGTGGGCGTAATTGATATAAATATTAATTGTAATGATACCAAATACAGTGGAACATCGATTTAAAGAACAAAACTTAATTGGTTCCTGAACATGGTTGGTAAATCGAAATGTTCTTAAAGTGAAGCAGAGTTCCTGAAAATGAACTATGTAAACATGAATAAGCTAAACTGTCAACGCATGCTCACACAAAAGTTTTTTTGGGACTCTCAAAAATGTTAACTTTTTCTTCCAAAAATAAAAAAGTAAGATAATTTTGACCTTCACTGTCAGCAACTGGCAGACAATGTGCCGTCAGGAAGCATAGAAGGGTGGGTAAGCAGAGAGAGGGGCCACAGGGAAGAGGGAAAGTGTGTGTGGGTTCCCTCACCTGTCCAAGTCCACAGCAATTCCTCCATCTTTGCAGGCTGACTTGTCGGCTTTTTGGAGCCATAGTGAGGAAGCAAAATAGACTAAACTTGGAGAATGGTTAGAAAAGAAACATGCTGAAGCACTGAGAAGTGGGGACTGAGGAACAAACAGGATGTTACGTCAGGTGCTACGCCTCTTCAAAACGGCAGCGCCCCCGTGTGTACCCTATGGCTTCTTGCAACACACAAAATTAATGAATTAATAAAACGTTCATTCACCTAGACGTGGATCGCACACAATAGCACACTCTTAAGTTTCCTGAAGAAACTATCCTGAAAGAATCAATAAAGTACTATCCATCTACTTGGTTCAATAAAAATATTGGTAAAACGAGAAGTTTGCAAATTGATGGGTTCATAAGTCGAGGTTGCACTTTATAGTATTGGAATAAGGTCGATACTGTAGTAGTCAGATCAACATTCTTTATTATCAAAAAAATCTTGTTTTTGTTACTGTTGACAAACTCAGAAAATGAGTCCCTGGTGACAGATGGACCTCAAGAGTCAAAACCTCAAGGATTGAAATCCGAGCGAATAGTAACAAGAGATCTAAAAATGTAATGGATTTTGTTGCACTGCCAACCTGTGGTTTTGTGTGATTGCCCCTGTAACAACTTGGTATTGGATCCAGACCCTATTGTTATGATATGTGAAGTAGGGCTGGGCGATATTGGCCTTTTTTTAATATCTCAATATTTTTAGGCCATGTCACGATGCACGATATATATCTCAATATTTTTTCTTAGCCTTGAATAAACACTTGATGCATATAATCACAGCAATACGATGATTCTATGTGTCTACATTTAAACATTCTTGTTCATACTGCATTAATTTATGCTAATTTTAAACTTTCATGCAGAGAGTGAAATCACAACTAAGTCAATGGAACAAAACTGTATTTGTTAAGCAGTGGCACAAACATTCACGTCATTTCAAAACAAAGTGCAAGATTGTCAGAGGCATTTTAAAACAAACTATTAGTGCACTTTTGGGCAGGATGTCACTAAGATGATTATATCAAAACAACACTAAATTAAAGTGCACATTTTGTACAGAACGCCACTACAATAGTTTAAAAACAAGTAAAGTGCACTTTTTTGCATGAAGTCACACAAGATATTTCAATAACTGTCAAATACAAATGAGCTGCATAATAGAAAATCAAACAGTGTATGTCCTTCGCTATGTGGTAGGTTCCTGCGAATGTTATCTCCTCCTATTTTTTTCATACGGTGTTGATGTGGAAATGGTTGCTTGGGCATGTTGTTGGTGTTGCACTGAACTGAGATGTTGACATGCGGAGTTTCAAGCACGCTTCATTTTGTAGCGGGTGACTTTTCAAATGATTTTACATATTAGCAGTAATGCTACTTTTTGTAGCAGTGCTTTTGCCCCACACTTGACAAATTACATTGGTCTGTTAGACATATTCCCGCTTGAAGCCAAACCACCGTCAGATGATGGACCACCTGCTGTTTTTCTTGGAAATTAATTATTCCTTCATTTGTTATCAGATTTGCATATTCTTTCTCTCGTATTACCACTCACACCACAGCTAACGTTACCCATGCCGCTACCTCTCTGGTCCACGAGGGCGTATACGTGTGTATGTGACGTATTTAGGAAGGTGCGCTTGTTTTGTCTTTGTGAGAAGCAGAGACAGCAAAGAGTGATATAAGCCTGTAGTGCAGGGGTCGGGAACCTTTTTGGCTGAGTAAGCCATAAAAGCCAAATATTTTTTTAAGTATTTCCGTGAGAGCCATATAATTTTTTTTTTAACACTGAATACAACTATATGCGTGCATTTTTAAGAAAGACCAACATTTTTAGAGTATAATAGGTGTCTTATTTTTTTTAATGACGTTATTCTGAGCCTAACCAACAATAAATAAATTACTTCTTACCATTAATGCGACTTCTTGAACAGGTTTGGTAGAAACCGGATGGATGGATGAAAATGCATGAAAAATGTTTATATTTTGAACGTTATTTTTGACACTGTGATTACCAGCGGTTTTGTTCATTACTTATCGTGTTTAGCAATGTGAGATAAGATTTATCTGAGAGCCAGATGCAGTCATGAAAAGAGCCACATTTGGCTCTAGAGCCATAGGTTCCCTTCCCCTGCTGTAGTGTAATGCCCGCAGCTAAAAGCAACTGCGTGAGAACGTATACCCAAATATCACGATATAGTCATTTTCTATATCGCACAGAGACAAACCCGCGATATATCGAGTTTATTCGATATATCGCCTAGCCCTAATGTGAAGTATCTACAGTAGCAAAGGTGTGGATAGAAACATGTTGCAGCAGAAAGTAAGCAACTATTGACCGTAAATTAGCAAGAAGATTAAAGGCCTACTGAAATGAGATTTTCTTATTCAAACGGGGATAGCAGGTCCATTTTATGTGTCATACTTGATCATTTCGCGATATTGCATATTTTTGCTGAAAGGATTTAGTAGAGAACATCGACGATAAAGTTCGCAACTTTAGGTCGCTAATAAAAAAGCCTTGCCTTTACCAAAAGTAGCAGACGATGTGCGCGTGACGTCACGGCTTGTAGGGCTCCTCACATTGTTTACAATCATAGCCTCCAGCAGCGAGAGCTATTCGGACCAAGATTTCCCCATTAATTTGAGCGAGTATGAAAGATTCGTGGATGAGGAAATTTACAGTGAAACCCAAAAAAAAAAAGGCGAGTGCAGTAAGAGCGATTCAGATGTTTTTAGACACATTTACTAGGATAATTCTGGGAAATCCCTTATCTGCCTGTTGTGTTGCTAGTGTTTTAGTGAGTTAAATAGTATCTTAAAGTCGGAGGGGTGTGGCCACGGGTGTGTTGACGCCAGTGTCTCTGAGGGAAGTCAGCTTGCAGCAGGACATAAGCTCTGCTGATCTCCGGTAAGACGCGACTTATTTCCACAATTTTCTCACCGAAAACTGCCGGTTGACATGTAGTCGGAATCCCTGTTCGCTTGACCACTCTGATCCATAGTAAAGCTTCACCTCCGGGAATTTTAAACAAGGAAACACCTTGTGTTTGTGTGGCTAAAGGCTAAAAGCTTCCCACCTCTATCTTTCTGCTTTGACTTCTCCATTATTAATTGAACAAATTGCAAAAGATTCAGCAACACAGATGTCCAGAATACTGTGTAATTATGCGATTAAAGCAGACTACTTATAACTCGGATCGGGCTGGAAAATAATGTCCGCTACAACCCGAGATGTCAAACACAAGCGTCATTATACGAGTCATCATACCGCGACGTTTTCAACACGACACTTCGCGGGCAATTTAAAATTGAAATTTAGTCAACTAAAAAGGCCGTATTGGCATGTGTTGCAATGTTAATATTTCATCATTGATATATAAACTATCAGACTGCGTGATCGGTAGTAGTGGGTTTCAGTAGGCCTTTAATAATAGCTTTGACAAAGTAATAGAACCGCAAATGGTGCAATATTTTACCTCATACGTCGGCAGCAAAATTAGGAGCCTTTGGAACCCGTTTTGAAATGGTTCCATTATCATTTATATGCCAAATAATAAATGATGTATGTCCCTATGATGTAGAAAGGTCAAAGGAAATGCAAAATATACTCATCGTGAATCCTGTAATTCTATTAATCATTCAGTAATCATTTTCCCCTTCTTTTCAGGCATCCCAACATCCTGCGCTTTTACAACTACTTCCACGATCGAAAAAGGGTGTTTCTGGTGCTGGAATACGCTCCACGCGGCGAAATGTACAAGGAGCTGCAGCGGTGCGGACGATTTGACGAGCAACGCGCTGCAACCGTAAGCAAAACATACAGTACCAGGCCGATATCGCTCTTTTTTTTGAGCGATTTGTGATTGTGATCTCTTCCATGAACTAGTACATGGAGGAGATATCTGACGCGCTGCAGTACTGCCACGAGAGGAAGGTGATCCATCGCGACATCAAGCCAGAGAATCTGCTTCTCGGCTATCGCGGAGAGCTGAAAATAGCCGACTTCGGTTGGTCCGTGCACGCGCCGTCACTCAGGTAGGAGGAGAGTTTGTGTCAGGTCGTCTTCACGGAGTTTGTCACGCGTGACGGTCTGTGCAGACGTCGTACAATGTGCGGCACACTGGACTACCTCCCTCCTGAGATGGTGGAGGGCCACACCCACAGCGAGAAGGTGGACCTGTGGTGCATCGGGGTCCTCTGCTACGAATTCCTGAATGGGAACCCGCCCTTTGAGACGTCCAACCATTCCGAAACATACAAAAGAATCGTGAAGGTTGGTGGAAACATCCTTTAGAAATATACAAGCCGTAACCAACAAAGCTGAACAAAAGTATTGGGACACATGCAGTCATTCAATGCAGGTTCACAACTTCCTTTGTGAACTCTTCTCAATGTCCCTCTTCGGAAGAAATGCTGCAGAAAGGCACTTAAAGCCAATGACAGGATTTGAAGTAAGGCAGGGCCATACATTTGAAAAATAAAAATAATTGGATCTTTTGTGGTGAAAGGCAAAACTCTCAATTTACCGGTCGATCTACGTTCCCATACCCGCCTATTTTCATGAGTTTTGAGTTATGACCGAAAGGACAAGATCACAGGTACAAACGGCCGAAATGAGTTTCCTCTGCCGAGGGTAGGGGCTTTCTAGAGATGGGGTGAGAAGCTCTGTTCTGCGGGAGGAGCTCAAAATAAAGCCGCTGCTCCTCCACATCGAGAGGAGCCAGATTAAGTGGTTCAGGCATCTGGTCAGGATGCCACCCGAACTCCTCCCTAGGGAGGTGTTTAGGGCACGGCCGACCGGTAGGAGGCCACGGGGAAGACCCACATGTTGGGAAGACTATGTGTCCCGGCTGGCATGGGAATGCCTCGAGATCCCCTGGGAAGAGCTGGACGAAGTGGCTGGGGAGAGGAAAGTCTGGGCTTCTCTGCTTAGGCTGCTGCCCCCGCGACCCGACCTCTGATAAGCAGAGGAAAATGGATGGATGGATAGATAGTGGACTTGACTGTGTATTAGGCTGTTACATAAATGTTATTTTCAATTAGTGTAATTAACATTATTTTTTACAAAATGTTTTTTTTAAATAATGTCAATACTTTTTAAATGTACAGGCATGTGAAATGGCCGCAAAAACACGGAAATCCGTGTTTTTTCATCAAAATACCACTTCCGGGTTTTTTATTTATTACTGGAATAAAAAAAATAATAATACAATCCAAACAGAATTTGTTGTACGGTCTCCTCAGCTGCAGGTACTTGCTGTTCGTCTTGACTAAGCGCTGCACTGAGTTGCAGGACGGGGAGACGATCAGGGACACTGAACCAACAAATTTGCAACATCACTGTCAACATTAACAAAAGTCCAAGCTGCTGGACACTAGTGGGGACGTTGCTTCATTAATCAACATCATCTAGAAATTAGCCTCATAACTCATCCTGTTTGATAACTTTTTAGGAGCATTTTTTTCCCAGTGCGTTGTGTCTGTTTTGAATGTCACTGTCTTGTATGAGTAACAGTGGGAAAAAAAACTGACAGAAGTTGTTTGGAGTTATGTTTTGTGTTGCATCTTTTAATGTCCCTGAAAACTCCTGATTTATGATGATTTAATTATCTTCTTACCTAATTTATTCCATTTTTAAATAGAATAAATAAAGAATACCGATGCGTCAAATCAAAAGGCTCTTGCAGTTTTGGATGCCTGTCTGAATGACGGATCGACCCACTATCGGAAGCCGATATTTGGCATTTTTGATCAATTTCAATACTTTTTTTTTTTTTTTAAATATAACTAAAACAGAACTACATCTGTAGATACAATATATACACATATAACACCAGTATGTTGTATGAAAAGGGGAAAAAATAGTGAAGTAGATGCTGATAACCACTACTCGTGTCTGCTAAGCTTCTGGTCGCCGACCGCTCGTTTCCTTTGCTTACATGAATTTCCATTTTTTGGGCAATTCCAGTTTTTAATCCTTCTTTCCTGGAGTCTTTCTCCCGTTTTGTGTGTTTTGGCTCATTTAAGGAGTACAGCGAGTTTTTATGTTTAGTGATTCAATCAAACAACGTGACAGAAATGTGCCTCTGCCATAAATGCAAACTGTGTAAGTTGGAAAATATGAGATTATTATACAATAATTAAAGAAGATCAGACAGCATCTTACACTTTCTGTAACATTGATAAATAAATTGTCAGCAAGCTTGAAAATTGTCTCACCTGAAGAATTGATTGTATTTAAATGTTTTCTATATTTAGGAATCATATTTCATATCAACCAGATTAATGATGTAAATTGTGTTCCAAATTTAGAGACAGGAAGTGATCATATGTGTATTTGCTATGAAACGAAAAAGGGGTAGGATTAAATAAGCTTTGCTTCTTTCTACTCCTTTTGAGACATGTTGTAAAGAGAAGTGAAAATGTATCAAATATGTAATGTATTATATTGAAAATGAATACATTTTCAGAACCAATATTTCATGGTCCCTAATCGTCACTAGGAAATCTTGCAATGTATTAAAGGCCTACTGAAATGAGATGTTCTTATTAAAACGGGGATAGCAGGTTCATTCTATGTGTCATAATTGATAATTTCGCGATATTGCCATATTTTTGCTGAAAGGATTTAGTAGAGAACATCGACGATAAAGTTTGCAACTTTTGGTCGCTACTAAAAAGCCTTGCCTTTACCGGAAGTATGTGCGCGTGACGTCACCGGTGTGAGGGCTCCTCACATCGTCACATTGTTTATAATGTGAACCACCAGCAGTACGAGCAATTCGGACCGAGAAAGCGACAATTTCCCCATTAATTTGAGCGAGGATGAAAGATTCGTGGATGAGGATATTGATAGTGAAGGACTAGAAAAAAAATAAATAAATAAAAAGCAACGGCTCCGGGCGCCGGCAGTGTGAGCGTTTCAGATGTAATTAGACACATTTACTACGATAATTCTGGAAGATCCCTTATCTGCTTATTGTTTTAATAGTGTTTTAGTGAGATTGTAAAGACATACCTTGAGGTCGGATGGCTCTGGTGTCTCTGTCTCAGAGAGAAGCCGAGGAGCCAAGCTCACAGCTGCCTTTTTTGACAGCTACTGCAGGAGGACAAATAATCCACTAATGTCTCCGGTAAGATATATATCACAATTTTCCCATCCAAAAACATGCTGGTTGACGTAGAGAAACATGTTCGCTTGACCGCTCTGTGTTAAAGCTTCACAACAAACAAAGAAACACCGGCTGTGTCTCAGTGCTAAAGACAGCTGCAATACACCGCTTTTCACCAACAACATTGTTCTTTATAGTCTCCATTATTAATTGAACAAATTGCAAAAGATTCAACAACACAGATGTCCAAATTACTGTGTAATTGCGTGATGAAAAGAGACGACTTTTAGCCGTAAGTGGTGCTGAGCTAGTATGTCCCCTCCAACCAATAACGTCACAAACACAAGTCATCATACGCGCCATCACAGCCATCGTCTGGTGCATCAGGGACGGCAGAGAGGAGGGGTTTCGGAACCTGGTGAGGGACTTTGTTGTCTGGTGCCACACGAACCTCTTGCAGCTCAATCCGTCAAAGACCAAGGAGCTGGTCATTAACTTTGGGAGGTCGAGTCCACGGTCACAACCTATTGTGATCGAGGGAGTTGAGGTACAGATTGTAGACTCATTCAAGTACCTCAGGGTTTGGGTGAACAATAAACTGGACTGGACTGTTAACACGGACCACCAGTACAAGAACGGACAGAGCAGGTTGTACTTCCTCAGGAGACTGCACTCCTTCAACATTTGTAGAAAACTCCTGTGGATGTACTACCAGTCTGTGGTTGCCAGTGTTCTGTTCTACATGGTAGTGTGCTGGGGGGGCAGTACATCTAAGAAGGACAGCTCCAGACTTGAGAAACTGATCAGTTCTACAATCGGAATGAAACTGGACTCACTGGTGACGGTGGCAGAGAAGAGGACTGTTGACAAACTAGTGAGCATCCTGGATGATGCCAGTCACCCTCTGCATAGCGTTATCAGTAGCCAGAGGAGCCTGTTCAGTGCTAGACTGCTTCATCCCAAGTGCAGGACTAATAGACTCAAGAACTCCTTTGTCCCACACGCCATTAGACTGTACAACTCCTCTCTGGGGCCGGGGGTACAAGGATGACAGGGGATGCAAAACAATAACAGTGCAATACGTTTTCATAACATGGTCACTACTGCCTACTTTCTCTTGTTATATTCTTATTTTACTGTTGTATTTTTATTCCCATTGTTGCTTTTTATTTTATATTCTTATTGTAATATTTATCTATTTTGTTTCCATTTAAACCCCCATTATTTACTTTTTACTTTTTTTTAAATTGATCTCAACTCTGTACACTGCTGCTGGAATTTTAATTTTCCCGAAGGAACTCTCCTGAAGGAATCAATAAAGTACTATCTATCTATCTATCTATATATCTATCTATCATTCCGCGACGTTTTCAACAAGAAACTCCGCGGGAAATTTAAAATTGTAATTTAGTAAACTAAAAAGGCCGTATTGGCGGGTGTTGCAATGTTAATATTTCATCATTGATATATAAACTATCAGACTGCGTGGTCGATAGTAGTGGGTTTCAGTAGGCCTTTAAATCCATAAATTGTAATACAATGGAGTAGTGAAGAAATTCCATATTTTGACCACCTTTCCCAGGAGATCTTCCATTTTCTGAAATACAAATGTTGACGCTCCTTTTAGACACACATAAAATAAAGATGTTTGATGTCGTTTGCTGCCAAAATAACCACACAATTAGCGCCACATTGAACATTTTGTCGCTACTGGTACGACGTTTCCCAAAAGATAATGTTAAAAAAACATCTTCAAGCCCTGTCCAGCTCTTTACTGACCTACACTATTCATGTTCCAATAACTCTTACTGCAAATGAATATCGGTTATCGGCCTCCTTAACGACGAATAATCGGTATCAGCCTTTAAAGAAACTATATCGGTCAATCTCTACTCTTTATTTTTTTACAGAGAGCATTTTGTGATGTCACTGTTTGACGGACGTACTTATGTGGGCATTCTGGTATGTGATCTCTCTCGGCTCTGCTTTTTTGTGCCGAGACTGTTGGCTGCTGTCCTGTGCTGTTTGTCTTCGGGATTTATATCTCAACAGTGTACAGGGGATGGTTGTGGAGCGGTTCATTTGCATCTTAAAGGACAAACCCTTGCAGGCTTACTCAGAAATGTGACCCTGGAGAAAAAATGAATACCAGAACATAACCAATAAATCTTATTGAGACTACAAGGAAGTGTGTGAAATTGTCATAGTGGTTTGAGTGTCCGCCCTGGGGTCACTAGGTTTGGAGTTCAAATCCCGGTCGAGTCATACCAAAGACTATAAAAATGGGACCCATTACCTCCCTGCTTGGCACTCAGCATCAATGGTTGGAATTGGGGGTTAAATCACCAAAAATTATTCCCGGGCGCGGCACCGCTGCTGCCCACTGCTCCCCTCACTTCCCAGGGGGTGATCAAGGGTGATGGCTCAGATGCAGAGAATAATTTCGCCGCACCAAGAGTGTGTGTGACAATCATTAGTACTTTAACTTTAGTGGCCTGTTTTTTTCCAGACATTTTTCCAAGGTGAAAGTGTATTCGTTTTTACACAGATAAACACTCCATTTTCATTTTTCAGGTGGATCTGAAGTTCCCTCGGGTAATCTCTGAAGGCGCACGGGACCTGATCTCCAACCTGCTCCGCCACTGCCCCAAAGATCGCCTCTCGTTACAGGACGTCATCGATCACCCGTGGGTGCGCGCCAACTCCCGTCGGGTCTTGCCTCCCATCCATCCCGCTAATACCTCGTGATCACCCCACCTCGAAGGCCTCGTCTCGATGGAGGTTTTTATTTGTCTTTGCTTTACTCCACTGCCCAAGATTTTGTGATGTGTTCATATTATTATTCATTCTTTTTATGTTGTACAGTGTGGTGTACGATTACTAGGTAGTCAAGATGGTACTCCTCTCGGAAAAAGGTTCCTGACAATGCCAAAGTGCTGTACTTCTCAACGCTTTTGCCCTATTTGTTGGGTTTACAAATATCCCACAAGCTACACTTTAAATTCAAATAAAGACCTAATCCTGTTGTTGATTGGGTCAATTATCACCAAAAAGGTAATTGAGTGGATTTGAAAACAAACAAATACAACTAGATGACTCAATTCCTTGCTCCAAAGCTGACGCTCAACTGAAATGCTAATGGGATATAGGAATGGTTTAAAGGCCTACTGAAACCCACTACTACCGACCACGCAGTCTGATAGTTTATATATCAATGATGAAATATTAACATTGCAACACATGCCAATACGGCCGGTTTAGTTTACTAAATTACAATTTTAAATTTCCCGCAGAGTTTTTTGTTGAAAACGTCGCGGAATGATGACGCGTATGATGACGTGTGTTTGTGACGTTTCGGGTTGGAGTTGACATACTAGCTCAGCACGAGTTACAGCTAAAAGTCGTCTCTTTTCATCGCGCGATTACACAGTAATTTGGACATCTGTGTTGTTGAATCTTTTGCAATTTGTTCAATTAATAATGGAGACTATAAAGAACAATGCTGTTGGTGGAAAGCGGTATATAGCAGCTGTCTTTAGCACCGAGACACAGTCAACCAGCATGTTTTTATTTGGGAAAATTGTGATATATATCTTACCGGAGACAACAGTGGATTATTCGTCCTCCTGCAGTAGCTGTCAAAAAAGGCAGCTGTGAGCTCGGCTCCTTGGCTTCTCTCTGAGACACTGCGTGTTCACCGCAGCCATCCGACCTCGGGGTATGTCTTTACAATCTCACTAAAACCCTATTAAAACATTAAGCAGATAAGGGATCTTCCAGAATTATCCTAGTAAATGTGTCTAAATACATCGGAAATGCTCACACTGCCACCGTCCGGAGCCGTCGCTTTTTATTTTATATAATTTTTTGTAGTCCTTCACTATCAATATCCTCATCCACGAATCTTTCATCCTCGCTCAAATTAATGGGGATTGAGAAGAGGTTTTAAAATAATTAGCGCATGCTTACTTTTACCGCATGCCTTTGGTAATCGGCTGGAGTGAGAAGAGGTTTTAAATTAATTATACGGTAACTTGCAAAAAAGATATCAACATATGCTAACGTTGGATTTGACGTAAAGCGGTTCTCGCTAGTACGGACGGACTTTGGTCGGTACTTATAATAGTACCAAATTCAGGAAGGATCTCTACTCGGGTTGTACGGTGTACCGGTATGGGTATAGTTCTGCGATACTTATGAATCATATTCGGTACTATACCGCCTCTAAAAAATAACGGCCCCCGCCACCTCCGTCGTCGTCACGTCCAGTCAATGCTGGTTTTATGAGCAGAAGAGCATGTTCGGCAGCGCACAATCACAGAGTACATACAAGCAGACTGTGTAGACAAAAAGGGGAGAATGGATGCATTTTGGCTTAAAAAGTAACGATAAAGGTGAAATTATAACACTGAAACACCCTCAAAAATAGGTGCTTTAAGTCCAGCCCCAGTCTGCAATGTTTTAGCTACTTCTAAATCACTAATCATGGTCTCCATGGCGACAAATAAAGTAAGTTTCTTACAAGTATCATCCCTGCCGGACGAGGAATAGTTAAACATGTCTCACTACATACTGTAGCTCACCGTCGTCAAAATGTAAACAAATGCCATGGGTGGATTTACACCTAAGGTCCACTGTAATGATACCAAGTACAGGAGCGTATCTAGTCGATACTACTATGATCACATCCATATTTTTTAGCATCACAAAACTTTTGTCATTTTTTAAAAATGTATATTATGTTTATAAACTCAGCAAATATGTCCCTGGACACATGATGACTTAGAATATGACCAATGTATGATCCTGTAACTACTTGGTATCAGATTGACACCCACATTTGTGGTATCATCCAAAACTAATGTAAAGTATCAAACAAACAGAAGAATAAGTGATTATTACAATTTAACAGAAGTGTAGATAGAACATGTTAAAAGAAAAAGTAAGCAGACATTAACAATAAATGAACAAGTAAAACATTCATTTTCTACTAGTCCTTAATAATTTTGACAAAATAATAGAATGAGAAATGACAATATGTTACTGCATATGTCAGCAGCTAAAGTAGGAGCCTTTGTTTACTTACTACTAAAAGACAAGTTGTCTTGTATATTCACTATTTTATTTAAAGGCCTACTGAAATGAGATTTTCTTATTTAAACGGGGATAGCAGGTCCATTCTATGTGTCATACTTGATCATTTCGCGATATTGCCATATTTTTGCTGAAAGGATTTAGTAGAGAAAATCGACGATAAAGTTCGCCACTTTTGGTACTTCCTGAAAAAGCCTTTCCTTTACCGGAAGTCGCAGACGATGACGTCACAAGTGTGGGGGCTCCTCACATATTCACATTGATTTTAATGGGAGCCTCCAACAAAAACAGTTATTCGGACCGAGAAAACAACAATTTCCCCATTAATTTGAGCGAGGATGAAAGATTCGTGTTTGAGGATATTGATACCGACGGACTAGAAAAAAAAAAAAAAATTGCGATAGCATTGTGACTTTTTCCCGATGTTTTTAGACACATTTACTAGGATAATTCTGGGAAATCCCTTATCTTTCTATTGTGTTGCTAGTGTTTTAGTGAGTTTAATAGTACCTGTCCTGGGTATGACGTTAAACTACATCCAGGCATGAGATGGGAGGTTGTGTTTGGGGTTAGTGAGTCCCAACTAACGTCTATAAAATGCACACAAAGAACCGTTTGCACCTTCTCTTGTGACTGGCGGGCGGTCAGCACCATAAACTGAGCGGGTCCCTTGGTAAATGGGGCGCGGACAACCAACAGGACAGACTAAGTTCAAAAGCCCAGTAAGGCTATCAGTCTAGGAGAAGGATCTCTGATATAAAATACCCCTACCAACCCGCACCAAGCCAACGTGGAAGATGTAGGCTAATAACCAGCATGAAAAGTACGCCAAATGGCAGAAACATGCTGAGGCTTTCGTCCAGCAGTGGACTGACAACGGCTGATGATGATGATGAATATTACCTGATAGTCGGAGGGGTTTGTCCACGGGTGTGTTGACGTGCAGTGTCTCAGGGGAGTCGACGGCAGCTGTACGGACGACACAAGCTCAGCTGATATCCAGTAAGTGGCGACTTTTTACCGCAATTTTCTCACCGAAACCTGCTGGTTGACATTCAGTCGGGATCCATGTTCGCTGTGATCCATAGGAAGGTTTCAGCTCTGGGAATTTTAAACAAGGAATCACCGTGTGTTTGTGTGGCTAAAGGCTAAAGCTTCCCAACTCCATCTTTCTACTGTGACTTCTCCAATATTAATTGAACAAATTGCAAAAGATTCAGCAACACAGTTCTCCAAAATACTGTGTAATTATGCGGTTAAAGCAGACTACTTTTAGCTGTGTTCGTGTGCGTAGCGCTCATACTTCCTAAAAACCCGTGACGACCTGCGTACACGTCATCATTACACGACGTTTCCAAGACGAAACTCCCGGGAAATTTAAAATTGTAATTTAGTAAACTAAAAAAGCCGTATTGGCATGTGTTGCAATGTTAATATTTCATCATTGATATATAAACTATCAGACTGTGTGGTCGGTAGTAGTGGGTTTCAGTAGGCCTTTAAGGACAAACTTGCAAAAAGTGACATATGTTTAATGTACCCTTAAACTTTGTGTTAAGATAAGGCCAATAATGCAATTTTTTGTGGTCCCCTTTATGTAGAAAAGTCTCGAAATACCAATATTTTCGTACCGGTACCAAAATGTATCGGGACAAAACTAATCCCCGTTCCCTTTTCCAGTCCGGGAGGAAAGGGAAACCTTACACTTTTGGCAGTTGATTTTTAACAGGTTCTGCTTGTTTTGGTCAGGGAGGTGGAGGAAACCTTCTGCACCTGTTTTAGGGGTCCCAAAAGTGTGAGAAAACACAATTTTTCCTTCCTGCAAAATGGCAATTAACACAATAGCGGGAGGGTGGGAAAAAGTGCGACACAGCTGCCGTGAGAAGATCTCATATTAAGTGTGTGACGGAGTAGTGGTGTGAATGGAAACAAAGCGTTTGGTATTACACTTTCATTTCCCTTCCATTTTCATACGCCGCCGGCAGCTGAGCAGCCCACTAATAATCCAACATGCTGCGGCGTAAACTTCATGTTCTCATCTGGGCTTTTCAGCTTTGTCAAATATTCCGTCTCAATTGCGGGCGCGCGAGGAGCAGGTGTGCAATCGCATATTTTACTTAGAAAGTGCGTATTGAAGGCAGAGAGTCAAGGAGAACATTTAGCTTAGAGAGTGAACACAATGTCGCTTTGTTGGCCTTACCTGCTGGAAAGAAACTTCACTTGCCAATTGTGCCTTTCTGTCAACATTTTCACCCCTGTATCGCTTTGTTTTTTTTCATTACTTATTCTTGTTTATTTGATTTTTTTGTATTTGTGTTTTATCTAAAGAAACTTGTTAAAAGGGAATTGCACTTTTTTGGGGAATTTTCTCCATAATTCGCATTTATGTAAGACAAAAACCCACAATTACCTTTTTTATGCATTCTAACTCGTAAATAAATTCTAGCAAAAAGCAGCTAACATTGAAGCTAATGGGATATGCTCTTTTCCGCCTATAAAGCCCTCGAAAAACATCCAAAAGTCTTCATTATTATTTTATATGCTCACTAGAGATGCGTGGTTTGCGGTCTCATCCGCAGAGTCCTCGTATCCGCGGGTCGGGCGGGTGACATGACAAAAAAATAGATTTTAATTAGATTCGGGTGGGTGGCGGTTGAATCATCCGGAAATATTTGATATACATGGTTCTGGGATCGGTATCCTTTGCCATTCAAAGAACCATTTAAGACCCGTGTCACAAAGCGCAGAAATCAATAGGAGATGTTAATATTCTCTAGAATGACCACCGGCAGTCACCCAGATAATAAGTATTAAGGTGTGCTATGAAGTCATTGACTTTGTCGCCCTCTACAGCATGTACGATCAGCTTGTCAGTCAATCAATCAATCAATGTTTACTTATATAGCCCTAAATCACTAGTGTCTCAAAGTCCGACAACATGTGGTGTGTGGCTTCTGCAGCAACACGCACACGACTGCGAGGCATACTGGGTGGCACAGAGTACACTAATGGTTGTGATATAAACAATTTTAACACTCTTAGTAATATGCGCCACGCTGTGAAGCCACACCAAACAAGATTGACAAACACATTTTGGGAGGACATCCTCCCAGTAACACAACATAAACGCAACACAACAAATACCCAGAATCCTTTGTATCCATGACAATTCCTGACTATTTTATACACCCTGCTAGCGGCAAACCCCGCCCCCCCCTACACCTTGTGTGTCGGTAAGGTGGGTGGGGTTGGGGGCGCGGGGGTGTAAAATATCTTCAGGAAGTGTCTTAGGATACAAAGGATTCTGGGTATTTGTTGTGTTGCGTTTATGTTGTGTTACTGTGAGGATGTCCTCCCGAAATGTGTTTGTCAATCGTGTTTGGTGTGGCTTCACAGCATAGCGCATATTAGTAAGTGTTAAAGTCGTTTACATCACAACCATCAGTGTACTCTGTGTCACCAAGTATGCCTTTCAATCTTGTACGTGTGATTGCAGAAGCTGCACACAACATGTTGCCAGACTAACAGTCGGTGTGTACATGTTGTTGAAGGTGTCAAAGACAATGGCTTCACAGCACGCCCATATCCTTGTCATCAGGATGAACGCCAATTGGATAATCGTGAGAACTTTAGCGGCTCCAATTGTCTTCGTTACTCTGTGAAACGGGTTTAGACAGCTCTGTGAGTGGTAAACGTGGCCAACCTCTGATGTATTTCAGCGGGCGGGCGGGCGGATGCGTTTCTGATAAAATGTTGGTTCGGGTGGATGGCGGGTGGATGACGACTTTGGTGACGCGGTTGCAGATGATATAATTGCCTATCTGCGCATCTCTAATGCACACTGTAACTAAGTATATACTGTATGTAATGTAGTAACTGTCACATTCATAACAGCATGTAATAATTATGTATGT
Source organism: Nerophis ophidion (assembly GCF_033978795.1). Classification (NCBI taxonomy): domain Eukaryota; kingdom Metazoa; phylum Chordata; class Actinopteri; order Syngnathiformes; family Syngnathidae; genus Nerophis; species Nerophis ophidion. The sequence goes on along the minus strand of NC_084625.1, from coordinate 19,982,106 downwards.
TTCACATTTTAAGCGTACGTTTACTTTTTCCTTCAAGAACAACACAAAGCATCATGTAGCCATATTGCCAAGTGCTGAACAACAAATACAAACCACGGACATAATAAAACAATCACTTACTGTACGATGTCTGTTCTCTTATCCTGTTTAAATGAAGAATTAACCATAATACTCACAAAAGGAAAAAAAAAAAAAAAGTTGCCGCTAACGAATATTTCTTTTTAATGTCTTTTTCGCCATTGCCGGGTCTAAGTTGGCTGTCAAAGTTGAACAACTTCTCGTTTTATAATCTAGAATGAACTTTTACCAACTCATAGGCGATGCAGCAGCAGCTCAGTATGTCATTATTTGTGCATTACTTTCCTATTTGAATTTTATTGTATTTTTTTTTAATCTAAAAAAACTTGTTAAAAAGGAATTGCACTTTTTGAGAATTTTGTCGATAATTCACATTTTAGTAAGACAAAAACACACAATTTTCCTTTTGTTTGCATTCTAACTTGTAAATAAATTCTAGCAAGAGGCAGCTAACATTGACGCTAATGGGATTTGCTCTTTTACACCTACATGCAAAAGTCTCCATTATAATTTTATATACACACTGTAACTAAGTATATATGTAATGTAGTAGTGAAGTGAATTATATTTATATAGCGCTTTTTCTCTAGTGACTCAAAGCGCTTTACACAGTGAAACCCAATATCTAATTTTTACATTAAAACCAGTGTGGGTGGCACTGGGAGCAGGTGGGTAAAGTTTCTTGCCCAAGGACACAACGGCAGTGACTAGGATGGCGGAAGCAGGGATCGAACCTGCAACCCTCAAGTTGCTGGCACGGCCACTCTACCAACCGAGCTATACAGCCCCATAAATATAATTTATATAAATATAATATAATAGTAACTGTCACATTCATAACAACATAAAAATGATGTATTTTTCACATTTTAAGCATACAACGTTCGCTTTTCCCTTCGACGACAACACAAAAGCATCATGCAGCCGTATTGCTAAGTGCTGAACAACAAATAAAAACTACGGACATAATAAAACAATAATTTACTGTACGACGTCTGCTCTCACAGGGGGGCCGGTTCATGGGATGTGCGTATATATCCGTTTAGATGAAGAATTAATCATAATCCTCACCAATGGTTACAAAAAAGCTTTTTCAAGTCTTTCTCGCCATCTCCGGGTCTAAGTTGCCTGTCAAAGTTGACCAATTTCTCGGTTTATGGCCACAATCTTCTATACAAGTGGAAGGCGTGATTTATAATCTGGAATGAACTTTTACCGACTAACAGGCGATGCAGCAGCAGCTCAGTATGTCAATATAGCGACACCAGCTAGTTAGCTCTCTCTAAATATAGTTAATCTTTGTTGGCGTTGATAATAACAATACTGCCATTATTTGGTTAAAGGCCTACTGAAACCCACTACTACCGACAACGCAGTCTGATAGTTTATATATCAATGATGAAATATTAACATTGCAACACATGACAATACGGCTTTTTTTAGTTTACTGAATTGCAATTTTAAATTTCCCGCAAAGTGTCGTGTTGAAAACGTCACGGTATGATAACGCGTGCGTTTGACGTCACCGGTTGTAGCGGACATTATTTTCCAGCCCGATCCAAGCTATAAGTAGTCTGCTTTAATCGCATAATTACACAGTATTCTGGGCATCTGTGTTGCCGAATCTTTTGCAATTTGTTCAATTAATAATGGAGAAGTCAAAGTAGAAAGATGGAGGTGGGAAGCTTTAGTCTTTAGCCACAAAAACACAGCCGGTGTTTCCTTGTTTAAAATTCCCGAAGATGAAGCTTTACTATGGATCAGATCGGTCAAGCGAACATGGATCCTGACTACATGTCAACCGGCGGGTTTCAGTGAGAAAATTGTGGTATAAAGTCGCCTCTTACCGGGAACATCAGCGGAGCTTGCGTCGTCCATGCAGCTGTCGTGACTTCCCTCAGAGACTCTGGCATTAACACACCCGTGGCCACACCCCTCTGACTTCAGGCACTATTTAATCTCACTAAAACACTAGCAACACAATAGCAGATAAGGGATTTAACAGAATTATCCTAGTAAATGTGTCTAAAAACATCTGAATCGCTCTCACTGCCCTTGCATTTTATTAAATTTTTTCTAGTCCTTCACTAGCAATATACTCATCCACGAATCTTTCATCCTCGCTCAAATTAATGGGGAAATTGTCGCTTTCTCGGTCCGAATTGCTCTTAGATTATAAACAATCTGAGGATGTGAGGAGCCCTCACACCGGTGACATCACGCGCACATCGTCTTCTACTTCCGGTAAAGGCAAGGCTTTTTTATTAGTGACCAACAGTTGAGAAATGTATCGTCGATGTTCTGTACTAAATCCTTTCAGCAAAAATATGGCAATATCGCAAAATGATCAAGTATGACACAGAATGGACCTGCTATCCCCGTTTAAATAAGAAAATCTCATTTCAGTAGGCCTTTATTATTCAGGTCACGACATGTCAGTAGAGTATTGTTGTTTTTGTAGAGAAAAAAATCAATTTCTCATTAACTGCATTGTTAGCCACCTCGTACTAACCATATTTTACAACTTAGAATGCATGTAAAAATAAAAATAAAAACATGAGCTCTTGTCTTACTTAAGTAGTGTGCAGTTTCCCTTTCAATAATGAACAAAACAAATAAGCCCTGCCCACCAGACTGCAGGATCCCCAAAGTAACATTTAAATGAAGTTAATGGCGGTTAGCTGGCATGCGAGCCGTAGCTGCTAATAAGTCGCGGGGAGCGGCTTGAATGCACAATTTGCTCATCAAAGTCTCTGACGTTTACCAGCGATTAATTGCGACACGAGCGTAATTGAATGTCAAAACAAGTGGAACTCACTCAGGACTTGCCAAAAGCCAGAGATTATGAATAAATCAATAAATATATGGATAAATAAACACGGCGCGCCGGGCGCCGCTGAGGTGTCGAGGTGAATCCAAATCAATTCATTTTGATATCTGCTAATTGCGCTGCATGTTATTAGCGGCGCGCTGAGCAAATGATAGCTAGTTTCTCCTGCTGCCTGCCTGCCCGTTAGCATGCAACACTCTGTACGTTGTTGATTTCATTAATCTGATCAGAATTGTGGAAAAACATTTTTTTATGTACAGTGGGGCAAAAAAGTATTTTGTCAGCCACTGATTGTGCAAGTTTTCCCACTTAAAATGATGACAGAGGTCTGTAATTTTCATCATAGGTGCACTTCACCTGTGAGAGACAGAATGTGAAAAAAAAATCCAGGAATTCACATTGTAAGAATTTTAAAGAATTTATTTGTAAATTATGGTGGAAAATAAGTATTTGGTCAACCATTCAAAGCTCTCACTGATGGAAGGAGGTTTTGGCTCAAAATCTCACGATACATGGCCCCATTCATTCTTTCCTTAACACGGATCAATCCTCCTGTCCCCTTAGCAGAAAAACAGCCCCAAAGCATGATGTTTCCACCCCCATGCTTCACAGTAGGAATGGTGTTCTTGGGATGCAACTCAGTATTCTTCTTCCTCCAAACACGACAAGGTGAGTTTACTTTACTTGAACATTAATTTAAATTGTCCGGAAAGAAGAGGAAGGAATTTTAAAGGTAAAAAGGTATCTGTGTTTAAAAATCCTAAAATCATTTTTAAGGTTGTAATTTTTCTGTAAAATTGGATTTCTGAAAGTTATAAAAAGCAAAGTAAAAAAATACATGAATTTATTCAAACAAGTGAAGACCAAGTCTTTAAAATACTTTCTTGGATTTTTAAATTCTATTTGAGTTTTGTCTCTTTTAGAATTAAAAATGTCGAGCAAAGCAAGACCAGCTTGCTAGTAAATAAATACAATTTAAAAAAATACAATTTAAAAATAGAGGCAGCTCACTGGTAAGTGCTGCTATTTGAGCTATTTTTAGAACATGCTAGCGGGCGACCTGGTTTAGTCAGCCACCGATTGTGCAAGTTCTCCCACTTAAAATGATGACAGAGGTCTGTAATTTTCATCACAGGTACACTTCAACTGTGAGAGAGAGAATGTGATAAAAAAACAACCAGGAATTCACATTATAGGAATTTTCAAGAATTTATTTGTAAATTATGGTGGAAAATAAGTATTTGGTCAACCATTCAAAGCTCTCACTGATGGAAGGAGGTTTTGGCTCAAAATCTCACGATACATGGCCCCATTCATTCTTTCCTTAACACAGATCAATCGTCCTGTCCTCTTAGCAGAAAAACAGCTCCAAAGCATGATGTTTCCACCTCCATGCTTCACAGTAGGTGTGGTGTTCTTGGGATGCATCTCAGTATTCTTCTTCCTCCAAACATGACAAGCTGAGTTTACTTTACTTGAACATTAATTTAAATTGTCAGGAAAGAAGAGGAAGGAATTTAAAAGGTAAAAAGGTATCTGTGTTTAAAAATCCTAAAATCATTTTTAAGGTTGTAATTTTTCTGTAAAATTGGATTTCTGAAAGTTATAAGAAGCAAAGTAAAAAAAAAAAAAAGAATTTATTCAAACAAGCGAAGACGTGGTCTTCACGGTGGCAGAGGGGTAAGTGCGTCTGCCTCACAATACGAAGGTCCTGCAGTCCTGGGTTCAAATCCAGGCTCAGGATCTTTCTGTGTGGAGTTTGCATGTTCTCCCCGTGAATGCGTGGGTTCCCTCCGGGTACTCCGGCTTCCTCCCACCTCCAAAGACATGCACCTGAGGATAGGTTGATTGGCAACACTAAATTGGCCCTAGTGTGTGAATGTGAGTGTGAATGTTGTCTGTCTATCTGTGTTGGCCCTGTGATGAGGTGGCGACTTTTCCAGGGTGTCCCCCGCCTTCCGCCCGATTGTAGCTGAGATAGGCGCCAGCGCCCCCCGTGACCCCAAAAGGGAATGAGCGGTAGAAAATGGATGGATGGACAAACAAGCGAAGAACAAGTCTTTAAAATACTTTCTTGGATTTTCAAATTCTATTTGAGTTTTGTCTCTTTTAGAATTAAAAATATCAAGCAAAGCGAGAGCAGCTTGCTAGTAAATAAATACAATTTAAAAAATAGAGGAAGCTCACTGGTAAGTGCTGCTATTTGAGTTATTTTTAGAACAGGCTAGTGGGCGACTCATCTAGTCCTTACGGGTGACCTGGTGCTCGTGGGCACCGCGTTGGTGACCCCTGGTGTATAAGGCCCACAAAATGGCACCAATTAGCAGACATTATCAGGTTTTTTGTTTCACAATATTATGCAAAACCAACTTTTCCTACCTTCTGGTACCTGTTGATGTGTACTTGGGATCTGCATGAGTCCTGAAAATTTGTGTGCGTCCGCCTTAGTAGTCCGTGTGGATACTGTAGTCGATAAGCCTCTTCTTTTTCTCTATCTTCTTGTTATGGGAGATTCATCCTCCACTGTAGCCATTTTAAATATAAAGTAGTGTAAAGTTCTTACTTACATCTGTCAGTAAACTCGCCATGAGAGTGCTAAAACATACCGGTGTGGTGAGTTTACATTAATCACCCAAGGAACTTTAGTTATTAGAGTTCCGGTCGGTAGGTTTTTCACGGGACACATTTCAGGCGTTATTGTACTAGTAAGCCACGGATGAGGAGATGCTGCTCCGTTATCGATTTACAGTGGGGCAAAAAAGTATTTATTCAGCCACCGATTGTTCTCCATCTTAAAATGATGACAGAAGTCTGCAATTTTCATCATAGGTACACTTCGACTGTGAGAGACAGAATGTGAAAAAAAAATCCAGGAATTCACATTGTAGGAATTTTAAAGAATTTATTTGTAAATTATGTTGGAAAATAAGTATTTGGTCTAGCATTCAAAGCTCTCACTGACGGAAGGAGGTTTTGGCTCAAAATCTCACGATACATGGCCCCATTCATTCTTTCCTGAACACAGATCAATTGGCTTGTCCCCTTAACAGAAAAACAGCTCCAAAGCATGATGTTTCCATCCCCATGCTTCACAGTAGGTATGGTGTTCTTGGGATGCAACTCAGTATTCTTCTTCCTCCAAACACGAAGAGTTGAGTTTATACCAAAATGGATACATGGATGATGCAGCGGAGGATTGGGAGAATGTCATGTGGTCAGATGAAACCAAAATAGAAATATTAACTTTTTTGTTAATAAATTTAAAAAAAAATTAGGTGGCGACTTGTCCAGGGTGTATTCCGCCTTCCGCCCGATTGTAGCTGAGATAGGCACCAATGCCTCCCGCAACCCCAAAGGGAATAAGCGATAGAAATGGATGGATTGAAATAGTATTCTTCTGTATAATTTAAACATAGGCGCCAGCGCCCCCCACGACCCGAAAGGGAATAAGCGGTAGGAAATGGATGGATGGATGTATAAATTACATAAGAATGTAAAATTTATTAGCATCTGAAATTAACTTATTGCATGCAAAGTGAGATATGTCAAGCCTTTATTGGTTATGATTTGGATGATTACAGTTTATGAAAACTTTGAATTGAAAATCTCAGAACATTTAAGGTTTCAAAAACCGTAACCCAGTGGTGTCAAACGTGCAGCCCGAGGGCCGGGTCAGACCCGTATACAGGTTGTATCCGGCTCGTCGGATAAGTTTGCTAAGTATAAAAACGAATCTGAAATTTTGGAATGAAAGAAACTGCTGTTCTAAATGTGTCCACTGGATGTCGCTATCTTTGTAGATGATGCTACATATGTACAAAATAAACCACATGATGTTAGTACATCAGACGAGAAAAATGATCAAACTACATAAAGAAAATACTGTAATTTGATTTTGATATATTTTTTTTATCTTGAAAGATTGAAAAAGAACACCAATGAGTTGACTGATGACATTATCACAATATTTTTTTAGAAAATATATATAACGACAAATAAAGTGTATGGCTCATTAACCGCAACATGTAATTGTACAAAAAAACAACAACATTATGATATGTACATTTTCCATGTTCTTTTTTAAAACAAAGTAAACAATCCGATGTTGTCTTTATTTTGAAGTTATAGTGCTGTGATTTTACCAGTCCGGCCCACTTGGGTTGTAGATTTTTCTCCATAACAAATAAAATATTACATGTAGTAATTTAATATCGCCAATTAGTTTCACATTAATCGCTGACTTTTACACCATATTCTAACGGCGGTATAGCTCGGTTGGTAGAGTTGCCGTGCCAGCAATTTGAGGGTTGCAGGTTCGATTCCCGCTTCTGCCAACCTAGTCACCGGCGTTGTGTCCTTTGGCAAGACACTTTACCCACCTGCTCCCAGTGCCACCCACACTGGTTTGAATGTAACTTAGATATTGGGTTTCACTATGTAAAGCGCTTTGAGTCACTAGAGAAAAAGCGCTATATAAATATAATTCACTTCAGTTCACTTCACTAACTTTATTGTCAGAAGTGCTACTGACAGTTTGGTTATGTCTGGGTTTTCTTGTGTTTAGAATCTCTTCCTGTCCTGGTGCTCTTGTTTTGTCAGTGTTTCCTGTTTGGTCTCCGTGTTTTGCACTTTCTGTTCCATGTCCTGTCAGCACACCTGTTCCTCGTTAAATTAGTTCTGCCTATTTAGTTCCACCTGTGTCCGTCTTTCAGTGTTGGATCATTCTTGCTGTTCCTTGCAGACCGTGTGCGGTTTCTCTGTGTTCCTGCCTTCCTTTGTGAGTAATACATTGTTTTTTCCTTGCTTTCCACCTGCCGTTGCACCCTGACATTTATGAGTTTCACCTGTATGATATAATGACTTATAATTGCATTTACCTACAAAAAATGCAAACTTTCGCCCGCAAACTCAGCAATTTTCCCTCCCATATTGTCACGTATGAGCAAACGCCAAAACTCCTTGAGCATTCAGTGGCGCACATGTGAGCAACGGCAGACGTGCACACTGTTATGCACTTATCTTTTTAATCGATTTTGTGCACGGCCTAGATTTGCCGTGCGCAGAGGACGCGTGAACAGTGTGCAATCGCACAGGCGCGTACCTTAGAGCAGTGGTTCTCAAATGGGGGTACGCGTACCCCTGGGGGTACTTGAAGGTATGCTAAGGGGTACGTGAGATTTTTCTAAAATATTCTAAAAATAGCAACATTTCTAAAATCCTTTATAAATATATTAATTGAATAATACTTCAACAAAATATGAATGTAAGTTCATAAACTGAAAAGAAATGCAACAATGCAATATTCAGTGTTGACAGCTCGATTTTTTTTGTGGACATGTTCCATTAATTTTGATGTTAAAGATTCATTTTTTGTGAAGAAATGTTTAGAATTAAGTTGATGAATCCAGATGGAGCTCTATTACAATCCCCAAAGAGAGCACTTTAAGTTGATGATTACTTCTATGTGTAGTAATCTTTATTTTTATAATTGTTTATTTTAAGTTTTTAGTTATTTTCATCTTTTTTTCCAAATAGTTCAAGAAAGACCACTACAAATGAGCAATATTTTGCACTGTTATACAATTTAATAAATCAGAAACTGATGACATAGTGCTGGATTTTACTTCTTTATCTCTTTTTTTTTTTCAACCAATAACGCTTTGCTCTGATTAGGGGGTACTTGAAATAAAAACATGTTCACAGGGGGTACATCTCTGAAAAAAGGTTGAGAACCACTGCCTTAGTGCAGTGGTCCACAACTACCGATTGTTACCGGGCCGCACAAGAAATTAAAAAGATATATATGTATATATATATATCTATCATTATTTTTTTAATTATTAAATCAACATAAAAAACACAATATATACATTGTTTCAATATAGATCAATACAGTCTGCAGGGATACAGTCCGTAAGCACATATGATTGTATTTCTTTATGAAAAAAAAAAACCCAAACTATTTCAAGCGTTGACTGGTCCGCAGCTCCAAAAAGGTTGGGGACCACTGCCTTAGAGGGAAATGTTGCTGCTTCTCTTGTCATGCTCCTCTACAAAACCCAAAACCAGTGTTAAATGGTAAATAAAAACTGAATACAATGATTTGCAAATCATTTTCAACTTATATTCAATTGAATGGACTGCAAAGACAAGATATTTAATGTTTGAACTGAGAAACTTATTTTTGCAAATAATCATCAACTTAAAATGTAATGGCAGCAACACATTGCAAAAAAGTTGGCACAGGGTAATTTTTACCACTGTGTTACATGGCCTTTCCTTTTAACAACACTCAGTAAATGTTTTAAGCTTTTCAGGTGGAATTTTTCCCGTTCTTGCTTGATGTACAGCTTAAGCTGTTCAACAGTCCGGTGTCTCCGTTGTGGTATTTTAGGCTTCATATTGTGCCGCACATTTTCAATGGGAGACAGGTCTGGACTATAATCAGGCCAGTCTAGTACCCGCACTCTTTTACTACGAAGCCATGCTGTTGTAATTATCTTGCTGAAATATGTACATTTCAGCATTAATGGTGCCTTCACAGATGTGTAAGTTACCCATGTATTGGGCACTAATACACCCCCATACCATCACAGATGCTGGCTTTTGAACTTTGCACCTATAACAATCCGGATAGTTATTTTCCTCTTTGGTCCGGAGTACACAACATCCACAGTTCCCAAAAACAATTTGAAATGTGGACTCATCAGACCACGCAACACATTTCCCCTTTGCATCAGTCCATCTTAGATGAGCTCAGGCCCAACGAAGCCGACAGCGTTTCTGGGTGTTGTTGATAAATGGCTTTGGCTTTGCATGGTAAAGTTTTAACTTGCACTTACAGATGTAGTGACAAACTTTAGTTACTGACAGTGTTTTTCTTAAGTGTTCCTGAGCCCACGTCGTGATATCCTTTACACACTGATGTCACTTTTTTATGCAGTACTGCCTGAGGGATCGAAGGTCCGTAATATCATCGCTTACGTGGAGGGATTTCTCTAGATTTCTCTCTGAACCTTTTGATATTATGGATCGCAGATGGTAAAATCCCGAAATTCCTCACAATAGCTCGACAAAAACTGTTGTTCTAAAACCAGTGGAAAACTTGTTCACACATTTGTTCGCAAAGTGGTGACCCTCGCCCCATCCTTGTTTGTGAATGACTGAGCATTTCATGGAAGCTGCTTTTTTACCCAATCATGGCCCCCACCTGCTCCCAATTAGCCTGTTCACCTGTGGGATGTTTCAAATAAGTGTTTGATGAGCATTCCTCAACTTTCTCAGTCTTTTGCCAGATTTTTGAAACAGGCACCAAATTCCAAATGGGCTAATATTTGCAAAAAATAACAAACTTATCCAGTATGTATATGTTAAATATCTTGTCTTTGCAGTCTTTTCAATTGAATATAGGTTGAAAAGGGTTCACAGATCATTGTATTCTGTTTTTATTTATGATTTACACAACGTTTCAACTTCCCTGGTTTTGTAGTATTGACTTGAAATTTCTCACACGGCTCTACAAAACACCCACTGTAACTTTAGTATGTATAGATAAAGTTAAAGTACCAATGATTGTCACACACACTAGGTCTGGTGAAATTTGTCCTCTGCATTTGACCCATCGCCTTGTTCCACCACTGGGAGGTGAGGGGAGCAGTGGGCAGCAGCGGTGCCACGCCCGGGAAATATTTTTGGTGATTTAACCCCCAATTCCAACCTTTTATGCTGAGTGCCAAGCAGGGAGGTAATGGGTCCCATTTGTATAGTCTTTGGTATGACTCGAACGGGGTTTGAACTCACGACCTACCGATCTCAGGGCGGACACTCTAACCACGAGGCGGATCATTACCAAATTTGGTACAGACCTTAAGGGCAGTGGTTCTCAAATCAATCAATCAATCAATCAATCAATCAATGTTTACTTATATAGCCCTAAATCACTAGTGTCTCAAAGGGCTGGGGGTACTTGAAGGTATGCTGAGGGGTATGTGAGATTTTTTGTAAATATTCAAAAACATAACAATTCAAAAATCCTTTATAAATATATTTATTGAATAATACTTCAACAAAATATGAATGTAAGTTCATAAACTGTGAAAAAAAATACAACAATGCAATATTCAGTGTTGACAGATTTTTTTTGTGGACATGTTCCATAAATATTGATGTTAAAGATGTATTTTTAGAATTAAGTTCATGAATCTCTATTATAATCCCCAAAGAGGGCACTTTAAGTTGATTACTTCTTTGTGTAGAAATCTTTATTTATAATTGAATCACTTAAAAAAAAAAAAAATCACTTGTTTGTTTTTCAACAAGTTTTTAGTTATTTTTATATATTTTTTTCCAAACAGTTCAAGTAAGACCACTACAAATGAGCAATATTTTGCACTGTTATACAATTTAATAAATCAGAAACTGATGACATAGTGCTGTATTTTACTTCTTTATCTTTTTTTCAACCAAAAATGCTTTGCTCTGGTACTTGAATTAAAAAAAATGTTCGCAGGGGGTACATCACTGAAAAAAGGCTGAGAACCACTGCTCTAGGGGTCTGGAAAGCACATTGAAAATATCTGCCATCAATCAAAATTGCAATGGATTGAAAATGAGTCATTGCATATTTGTCGAATGATTATAAAAGTTGTAGAATATTTGCATTGCATGCATGTCCTGATTAATGATTCATTCTGCACTCTAGTGTAAATAATACCTGTAAGGGCAGAAAAGAGCCAAACCATTTCTCATTTTTTTTGGGCTGAAATTGATGCTATAATGACGATAATAGCAGTTTGCGTGCCCAGTTTTTGTTTCCTACCGTCAGCAGCAGCAGGAGATGGGATCCGCTCATCAGTAAATCGCGACATGTCGTCTCAGTTAGAGCCCCGCGCTTGATGCCAAAAGAAAAACGACTGTTTAGTTTGATATTTGACTTGGCAGCGGGACGGCGAATGGCGGCCACGGCGTCGCGATGCGCTTCTAAAGGCTTCTTTTTTTTGCGTGCAAGCGATCACTTCTGTTGACCTAATTCAATTTTCTTTTCAATTACCTGTAGTGTATTAGCATTAGGGCCGCCACTAGCGTGGCATAAATCAGCCCACCCCCCCGCCGGGTGATGTAGCGCCACATCCCCCGTCTGTCTTGCCTCAACCTATTTGGGATCTAAAAAAAATAAAATAAATTAATTAAAAATCGAGGCACATTTCAGCAGGCAGACTGCGCCGCCGGGCCCCTTCAAAGGAACATTATGTATAATTACGAGCACTCAAGCTCACACCGGAATGATAGCCCGGCTGAGAACAAAGCCCACAGAGTTGGCAATGGTGGTGGTGGGGGGGGTATGGATTATTATTCTGGGATGTAATTAAAAGGCCCAGGCAAGTGTCCCCTTTGTTTTGAATCTTAGTGCCCCAGAGCCTGTGACAGGTCCAGTCGAGCGAGGGTTGCTTTGGGGAAGGCGCTGATCGACTGGACCGTGTCACCTCGGCGTCCCTGCGAGGTGAGAACATAGATTAATTCACCGGGGGAGAATTTAGAGTCAACTAGGCCTGAAAAAACACCCTATAATCAATATTAAGAGCAGTGAACTTCATGTGAGAGGAGACTGACGACCTTACGTCAACGCTCGCCGCCTTTATTTTACTGACAGGTTAGCACAGTGTTTTTTTCCAAACACTGTGCCGCGCCAGTGTTTGGAAATTTCCCCTATTTGGGTTAAAAATATTTTTTGCCAACCAGTAATTATAATGTAATGTTGATGTGTCGGAGCTGTTTACAGCTCGGCATAGTAACCAAGTAATACTCTTCCATACCAGTAGGTGGCAGCCGGGAGTTGATTGCTTTGTAGATGTCGAGAACACGTTGTGTGAGACAAGGGTTTGTCGTCATATCTAACGCCGAATCCAAAAATAAACAAAAGGCGAGTGCCCCGAAGAAAAAGACGTTGAAGCTTAGGGAAGGCGACGCAGAACGAAACTCAAACCAAACTGGCTACGAGTAAACAAAAACGGAATTCTGGACGACAGCAAAGACTTACTGTGGAGCAAAGACAGCGTCCACAATGCACATCCAAAAATGACATGACGATCATGTTATTTTGATTTATATTTATATTTCTAATTGGTTTTACCCTTTTTAAAATCGTTTTAATCTTTTCTTATTTTCATATTTTTCTTAAACCAAAAATAAACAACGCGAGTGCCCCAAAGAAAAAGGCATTGAAGCTTAGGGAAGGCAAAGCAGAACGAAACTCAAACCGAACCGGCTACAAAGTAAACAAAAACGGAATGCTGGATAACAGCAAAGACTTACTGTGGAGCAAAGACGGCGTCCACAATGCACATCAAAAAATGACATGACAATCATGTTATTTTGATATCTATTTATATTTCTAATTGGTTTTACCCTTTTTAAAATCGTTTTAATCACTTATTTTCATATATTTCTTAAACCAAAAATAAACAAGGCGAGTGCCCCACAGAAAAAGGCGTTGAAGCTTAGGGAAGGCTATGCGGAACGAAACTAAAACAAAAATGGCTAAAAAAATAAACAAAAACATAATGCTGGACGACAGCAAAGACTTACTGTGGAGCGAAGACGGCGTCCACAATGTAAATCCAAAAATGACGTGGCAATCTACATGTTATTTTGATTTCTATTTGTTTTAATTGGTTTTACCCTTTTTAAAAATCGTTTTAATTATTATTATTATTATTATTATTATTTTTTTTTTAAACCAAAAATAAACAAAAAGCGATCGAAAAATGCATTGAAGCTTAGGGAAGGCTATGCAGAACGGAACTCAAACCGAACCGGCTACAAAGTAAACAAAAAAGGAATGCTGGACGACAGCAAAGACTTATTGTGGAGCAAAGGCGGCGTCCACAATGTACATCCGAGCATGACAATCAACATGTCTTTTCTGTGTTTTTTTTATTTTATTTTGATTTTTATTTATTGTTTTAATTGGTTTTACTCTTTTTTTTTAAAAACATCCATCCATTTTTCTACCGCTTATTCCCTTTCGGGGTCGCGGGGGGCGCTGGCGCCTATCTCAGCTACAATCGAGCGGAAGGCAGGGTACACCCTGGACAAGTCGCCACCTCATCGCAGGGCCAACACAGATAGACAGACAACATTCACACTCACATTCACACACTAGGGCCAATTTAGTGTTGCCAATCAACCTATCCCCAGGTGCATGTCTTTGGAAGTGGGAGGAAGCCGGAGTACCCGGAGGGAACCCACACATTCACGGGGAGAACATGCAAACTCCACACAGAAAGATCCCGAGCCTGGATTTGAACCCAGGACTGCAGGAACCTCGTATTGTGAGGCAGACGCACTAACCCCTCTGCCACCGTGAAGCCCTAAAAACATTTTTAATCATATTTATTTTTATATTGTTTTTCTTAAACCAAAAATAAACAAAAGGCAAGTGCCCCAAAGAAAAAGGCATTGAAGCTTAGGGAAGGCTATGCAGAACGAAACTAAAACCGATCCGGCTACAAAGTAAACAAAAACGGAATGCTGGACGACAGCAAAGACTTACTGTGGATCAAAGACAGCGCCCACAATTTACATCCGAACATGACATGACAATTAACATGTGTTTTCTGTTAGTTTTTTAAATTTTGATTTCTATTTATTGTTTTAATTGGTTTTACCCTTTTTTTTAAAGCGTTTTTAATAATTTATTTTTGTATTGGTTTTATTTTTTATTCAGTCATTGGTGGAGCTAAGGATAATATTTGAATATTGTTTATAATATTGTTTTGCAGTACTTTGTAAACATTTATGTTGTTTAAATGTGCTATACAAATAAAGTGGATTAGATTGAACAATGTCCCCACAAAGAAAGATAAAAACAACTGAAATATTCTTGATTGCTAAAACAAAGTAAATGCGGGAAAAATCGCTCAAAGGAAGACGTCAAACTACTACAGGACAATACCAAAAACAGACAAAAAGCCACCAAAATAGGAGCTCAAGAGAAGAACTAAAACACTACACAAAGGAAAACAGCAAAAAAATCAAAATAAGTCACGCATTGATGTGAAAGGTGGTGACAGTACACCTACTTTGAGACAAGAGCTGTAGTGATGCATACTTGGTTATGGTTTAAAGTCCATATCCAACAATTGCAACAACGACTTTCTACCGTCAACTTTTTTAAATTTTGTGATGTTTTCTGCTGGTGGTGTGTCTCCAGATATTTTAAATGGAGAAACATGTTCCTCTGATCAAAAAAGGTTGAAAAACACTGGGTTAGCCGACCTTAACGACGGACGACTGATGTCAGCGGCGATGCTCACTAGTGCCCCGTGAGGTGCAAAGTGGTCTCGCATGTTCAGCTGCACACTCGGGAAGACATCAATGCTCAGACTCTGCAGGATTTTGCGATGTTGGGGATTGCGACAATTCAACAAATCTCCGCAACTTTCCTGCACATTTTAGACAGTCGAGGGTGTTGTCCTGTTGTGGACAGGTTATGATAATCTCTCATCAACAAAAATGTATGCTGTATTCGAACCAACAATCACTTTTCCACCATAAAACCTACGAAGACAATGTCTGCAATGAGTGGACAACCGAGCAGATGGCGACAATAAGTGAGCTTTTTGGTGGTTAGTATACAAAACCAATGAAGTTGGCATGTTGTGTAAATGGTAAATAAAAACAGAATACAATGATTTGCAAATCCTTTTCAACTTATATTCAATTGAATAGACTGCAAAGACAAAATATTTAATGTTCAAACTGAGAAACTTATTTTTTACTCAGAATTTAATTTGAGCAACACATTGCAAAAAAATTGGCACAAGGGCATTTTTACCAGTGTTACATGGCCTTTCCTTTTAACAACACTCAGTAAACGTTTGAGAACTGAGACCATTTTTTGAAGCTTTTCATTTGGAATTCTTTCCCATTCTTGCTTGATGTACAGCTTAAATTGTTCAACAGTCCGAGGTCTCCGCTGTCGAATTTTACGCTTCATAATTTGCCACATATTTTCAATGAGAGACATGTCTGGACTACAGGCAGGCCAGTCTAGTACCCGCACTCTTTTACTATGAAGCCACACTGTTGTAACACGTGCATAATGTGGCTTGACATTGTCTTGCTGAAATAAGCAGCGGCAGCCATGAAAAAGACATTGCTTGGATGGCAACATATGTTGTTCCAAAACCTGTATGTACCCTTCAGAATTAATGGTGCCTTCACAAATGTGTAAGTTACCCATGCCTTGGGCACTAATACACCCCCATACCATCACAGATGCTGGCTTTTGAACATTGCGCCAATAACAATCTGTATAGTTATTTTCCTCTTTGTTCCGGAGGACAGGATGTCCAGTTTCCAAAAAAACATTTTAAACTGTGGACTCCTCAGGCCACAAAACACTTTTTCCAGTTTGCTTCAGTCCATCTTAGATGAGCTGGGGCGGCGTTTCTGGGTGTTGTTGATAAATGGCTTTCGCTTTTGCATAGTAGAGTTTTAACTTGCACTTACAGATGTAACGATGAACTGTACTTCCCGACAGTGTTTTTTTTTTTTTAAGTATTCCTGAGCCCATGTGGTGATATCCTTTACACACTGATGTCGCTTTTGGGTTCAATACCACCTGAGGGATTGAAGGTCCGTAATATCATCGCTTACGTGCATCGATAGCTCCAGATTCTCTGAACCTTTTGATATTACAGACCGTGGATGATGAAATCCCTAAATTCCTTGCAATAGCTCGTTGAGAAATGTTCTTCTTACACTGTTTGACAATTTGCTCACGTAGTTGTTCACAAAGTGGTGACGCTTGCCCCATTCTTGTCTGTGGATGACTGAGCATTTCATGGAAGCTGCTTTTCATACCCAATCATGGCACCCACCTGTTCCCAATTAGCCTGTTCACCTGTGGAATGTTCCAAATAAGTGTTTGATGAGCATTCATCAACGTTCTCAGTCTTTTTTGCCACTTGTGCCAGCTTTTTGAAACATGTTGCATGCAACAAATTCCAATTGAGCTAATATTTGCAAAAAATAACAAAGTTTACCAGTTCCAATGTTAAGTAGCTTTTATCTGCGGTCTATTCCATTTAATATGGGTTGAAAAGGATTAGCAAATCATTGTATTCTGTTTTTATTTACCATTTACACAGCGTGCCAACTTCACTTGTTTTGAGTTTTGTACATATTTGTGAGTTGGCCACGCATGTTAAAATGTAACCCTGTTAGAGAGATGCCAAATTTGGTAATTTTTTTTTTTTTTTGGGTACCGACCAAATCTCGTCATGATAAACGTAAAAAAAAAAATGTTTCCTATAAATATTGTCATTTGAGTTCCATAAATCCTGGGGTGAGCTAAAATGAACGAAATGTCAAAAAAACACCCAGGAATGACGCACAGGGAAGCGGGGAAGAAAAAGTCAAAAACAGCCTAAAATGTGAAAAATGCAGAAAATGATCAGAAATCCCTACTCAGGTTTGAGTTCCATCAGTACGGGGAAGAGCCAAAATGTCAAAAATACACCCAGGAATGACTCACAGGGTAGCGGGGAATAAAAAGGCAAACATGGGGGGAGTGTGACAGAAAATTCTGTCACCCTAATGTGTTGAAAAAATTATCCTGGGAATTAAAGTTTTACATATTTTTGTAGAATATAAATGGTGAATGATGTCTGTGTCGGTTAAGGGGTGACTTGTCCAGGGTGTACCCCGCCTTCCGCCCATATGCAGCTGAGATAGGCTACAGCAACCCCGAAAGGGACAAGCGGTAGAAATGGATGGATGTGTTGTGTATATAACTAGAAAAGAAGCTAATCGGTCAAAAACAATCACCACTGAGTGAAATTAGTAGCTATAATCATCCCTACATGGCCTGATTTAAAATCGTTAACAATTTAGTATTTGACATCATATGGACAAACATAAGAACTTCTGGAGGAAAGTTCTGTGCTCAAATGAAACAAAAATGGCCACAATACCCAGCAATATGTTTGGAGGAGAAAAAGTGAGGCATTTAATTCCAGGAACACCACACCTACTGTCGAACATGGTGGTGGTAGAATTATGCTCTGGGCATGACTTGCTGTCAATGGAACTAGTTATTTGAATGGGACAATGAAAAAGGAGGATTACCTCCGAATTCTTCAAGGCAACCTAAAATCATCAGCCCGGAGGTTGGGTCTTCCTACAGAACAATGACCCCAAACACACATCAAAAGTGGTGAAGGAATGGCTAAATCAGGCTACAATTATGTTTTTAGAATGGCCTTCCCAAAGTCCTGACTTAAATGTGTGGACAATGCTGAAGAAACAAGTCCATGTCAGAAAAGCAACACATTTAGCTGAACTGCACCAATTTTGTCAAGAGTGGTCAAAAATTCAACCAGAGGCTTGTGGATGGCTACCAAAAGCGCCCTATTGCAGTGAAACTTGCCAAGGGACATGTAACCAAATATTAACATTGCTGTATGTATACTTTTGACCCAGCAGACTTTGTCACATTTTCAATGAATTCATAAAAGAACCAAACTTCATGAATGTTTTTTGTGATCAACAAGCATGTGCTCCAATCACTCTATCAGAAATAGAATAAGAGTTGTAGAAATGATTGGAAACTCAAGACAGCCATGTCCTTTACAAGTGTATGTGTCATGATCCGTGGTCCATGTTTTTGTAATTTTCTGTTAGTTTTAGACTCTTTATATTTCCTGTTTGTGACACCCCTGAGTTTGGTTGCCACAGCTGCTTATTGTTTTCACCTGCCTCTGGTGTTCGAGACGCTCACCTGTGTCTAATCAGAGGCACTATTTAAGCCTGCCTTTGCCAGTCAGTCGGTCTGGCGTCATTGTTCGCTTCATGCCTGGTCCACGTAAATCTTGTTTGTCTATGCCACAGCTAGTAAGTTTCTTCGGTCATGATTCCAGTGCTGAGTTGTGGTTCTTTAGCTTCTCGTGCGAACGGCACGCTTTCATTTTGCTTGTTTCCTGTTCTTGGTTGTCATAAATCATACTCCTGCCTTCACGCTTGGTCCGGAGTTCTCCATTATGCATCCTGGGAGAACGACCTCTCAGTGAACTGCAACCACCCCCATGTGACAGAATGAAAACCTTTGACCAGGCCTGTACATGGGAATCGTAAATCTTAATTATTTTGGTTCTAAATTTATACTTTACTTTCTCAAAAAAAAAAAAGTTTTATCTATTTTTAAAAATACATTTGGGAAGCACGGTGGAAAAAAAAAACTTAAACACGACATATTTTTTTTAAATATAAAAAAAAAAAAAACTATTATAAGTATAATAATAATGATAATGTTTGCCTTGGTGCCCTTCTAACTGGCCTTGGTGTGTGTGTGTGTGTGTGTATATATGTGTGTATATATATATATATATATATATATATATATATATATATATATATATATATATATATATATATATATATATATATATATATATATATATATATATATATATATATATATATATATATATATATAAATGCATGTGCCTCACAATACGAAAGTCCTGAGTAGTCCTGGGTTCAATCCCGGGCTCGGGATCTCTCTGTGTGGATTTGGCATGTTCTACCCGTGACTGCGTGGGTTCCCTCCGGGTACTCTGGCTTCCTCCCATTTCCAAAGACATGCACCTGGGGATAGGTTGATTGGCAACACTAAATTGGCCCTAGTGTGTGAATGTGAGTGTTGTCTGTTTATCTGTGTTGGCCCTGCGATGAGGTGGCGACTTGTCCAGGGTGTACGCTTTCCGCCCGACTGCAGCTGGGATAAGCTCCACCGACCCCGAATGGGACACGCGGTAGGAAATGGATGGATGGATGAAAATACATTTTGTAGGCCATCTCCGTCGTCCTACATACGTCAGCACTAAAGAGGACCTTTTGTAACCTGTTTTATGATCATATTTATCCCTCGGGAAGTCCTGTGGGGAGTGGTCAGAGAGTATGGGGTATCGGACTGTCTTATTGTGGCGGTCCGCTTCCTGTACGATCAGTGCCAGAGCTTGGTCCGCATTGCCGGCAGTAAGTCGGACACTTTTCCAGTGAGGGTTGGACTCCACCAAGGCTGTCCTTTGTCACAGATTCTGTTCATAACTTTTATGGACAGAATTTCTAGGCGCAGTCAAGGTGTTGAGGGGTTCCGGTTTGGTGGCCGCGGGATTAGGTCTCTGCTTTTTACAGATGATGTGGTCCTGATGGCTTCATCTGACCGGGATCTTCAGTTCTCACTGGATCGGTAAGCAGCCGAGTGTGAAGCGACCGGAATGAGAATCAGCACCTCCAAGTCTGAGTCCATGGTTCTCGCCCGGAAAAGGGTGGAATGCCATCTCCGGGTTGGGGAGGAGACCCTGCCCCAAGTGGAGGAGTTCAAGTACCTAGGAGTCTTGTTCACGAGTGGAGGAAGAGTGGATTGTGAGATTGACAGGCGGATCGGTGCGGCGTCTTCAGTAATGCGGACGTTGTACCGATCTGTTGTGGTGAAGAAGGAGCTGAGCCGGAAGGCAAAGCTCTCAATTTACCGGTCGATCTACGTTCCCATCCTCACCTATGGTCATGAGTTTTGGGTCATGACCGAAAGGACAAGATCACGGGTACAAGCGGCCGAAATGAGTTTCCTCCGCCGTGTGGCGGGGCTCTCCTTTAGAGATAGGGTGAGAAGCTCTGCCATCCGGGAGGAACTCAATGTAAAGCCGCTGCTCCTCCACATCGAGAGGAGCCAGATGAGGTGGCTCGGGCATTTGGTCAGGATGCCGCCCGAACGCCTCCCTAGGGAGGTGTTTAGGTCACGTCCGACCGGTAGGAAGCCATGGGGAAAACCCAGGACACGTTGGGAAGACCATGTCTCCCGGCTGGCCTGGGAACGCCTCGGGATCCCCCGGGAAGAGCTAGACGAAGTGGCTGGGGACAGGGAACATCTGGGTTTCCCTGCTTAGGCTGTTGCCCCCGCGACCCGACCTCGGATAAGCGGAAGAAGATGGATGGATGGATGGGTTTATCCCTCCTACTTGGCACTCAGCATCAAGGGTTGGAAATGCTCACTACTCCCCTCATCTCCCAGTGGGTGATCACGGGTGATGGTTCAAATGCAGAGAATTATTTGGCCAAAGCCAGTGTGTGTGTGACAATCATTGGCACTTTAACTTTTAATGTAGAGCCAGAATTAATTTGAATGGTGTTAAATGGATAATCGGTTCGGAATGGAATTGTCACACATAGAACTGGACTCTAATCTTGAGTGGTTGTGAGATTCACATCCCGAGTATTTATACCAACTGAACATGTCTGCAAGTATCTACAAAAAGTGCAACGTTGTCCTATCAACGTTCAGTTTTGACTTGTTACTAGCAGCTAAATATAATATTCATACGCTGTCTCTTACTGTTAAACTGTGCATTAAAAACAGCCGGATTAAAGCACAGAGCTCATTATATTTAACACCTCCCTCTCCGCGAGTGTGAAGCTACCACATCTCCTCTGCAGAGATGTCGCATTAACGTGTGGCTTTTTGCACTGTTTTAACTAGACTGACTATACATCCTCTTTTCCCCGGACATGTCCTCTTTTGCGGGACTGTCCGGGGTTTCTTAAATGCCATGAATGCCTTGCGTTTTGTATCAAGGTTGCGTGTATTTTTAATGTACGTCCAGGGTGCCAACGCAGCAACTTTCTTGAGGGAGGGGCAGAGACACAGCGCGAGAGAGCGGGGTAGTAGATTATCAATCAAGGCATAGTTGGTCAACAGCCATACAGGTCACACTGAGGGTGGCCGTATAAACAACTGTAACACTGTTACAAATATGCGCCACACTGTGAACCCACACCAAACAAGAATGACAAACACATTTTGGGAGAACATCCGCACCGTAACAAAACATAAACACAACAGAACCAATACCCAGAACCCCTTGCAGCACTAACTCTTCCGGGACGCTACAATATACAACCACCCACTGCTCCCCCATCACATCAAATATTCCACTTTGAAAAATATTTTGTTGGAAGATTTTGCATATTTTGTGTTTGCCATAAAAAACCATAGTTTTGTTTGACAAAAAAGGGCGGAAAACAAACAAAAAAAACAACATAAAAAAAAATAAACTAAAACATTTTGAAATGAGGAATAGATCTGAAGTTGATGTAGACTCCAGAGATTTAAAGGCCTACTGAAATGAGATTTTCTTATTTAAACGGGATAGCAGGTCCATTCTATGTGCCATACTTGATCATTTTGCAATATTGCCATATTTTTGCTGAAAGGATTTAGTATAGAACATCGACGACAAAGTTTGCAACTTTTGGTCGCTAATTAAAAAAAGCCTTGCCTTTACCGGAAGTATGTGCGCGTGACATCACCGGTGTGAGAGCTCCTCACATTGTTTATAATGTGAGCCAGCAATTCGGATCGAGAAAGCAACAATTTCCCCATTTATTTGAGCGGGGATGAAAGATTCGTGGATGAGGATATTGATAGTGAAGGAGTAGAAAAAAAATAAAATAAAAAGCGACAGCTCAGGGCGGCGGCAGTGTGAGCGTTTCAGATGTAATTAGACACATTTACTAGGATAATTCTGGAAGATCCCTT
Organism: Nerophis ophidion; assembly: GCF_033978795.1. Taxonomy (NCBI): domain Eukaryota; kingdom Metazoa; phylum Chordata; class Actinopteri; order Syngnathiformes; family Syngnathidae; genus Nerophis; species Nerophis ophidion. The sequence continues at coordinate 19,959,598 of NC_084625.1, read as the reverse complement.
ATCTGCTTATTATTTTAATAGTGTTTTAGTGAGATTTTAAAGACATACCTCAAAGTCAGATGGCTGCGGTGAACACCAGTGTCTCAGAGAGAAGCCGAGGAGCCAAGCTCACAGCTGCCTTTTTTGACAGCTACTGCACGAGGACACAGAATCCACTGATGTCTCCGGTAAGATATACATCACAATTTTCCCATCCAAAAACATGTTGGTTGACGTAGAGAAACATGTTCGCTTGACCGCTCTGTTCCATATTATAGCTTCACAACAAACAAAGAAACACCGGCTGTGTCTCGGTCCTAAAGACACCGGCAATACACCACTATGTATGCCCTGGCACACCATTATCATCATTTCATGACCCAAGCAAAACACTTTTTCCACCTTTTATACTGAAATAAATACACCTACAACTTATTAAATAAAAACATAGAAAAAACTACCAGCAGCGGTAAAGTTTAGATCCACGAAGGAGAGAAGAAAGCGAATTAATGTTTATAACTGAATACATTTACATAGGCATACAAATTGGTCTTCTTTTTATATTATTTACAGTTGTGATCAAAATGATTCAACACCCACACAATTTATGTGTTTTAGCAAGTTGGACATTTATTCCGTATTTTGTTTATAGTCATATCAAATAAAGATGCATTAAATAGACAAATGCAACTTGAATTACAACATTATATTTTGTAACATACCAAACAGTGTCATTTCTCTTAACATTTAATTGGCAAAATTATTCAACCTCTTGAAGATCATAACTCTTAAGAACAGAATTTGAATAAGGTCTTTGTCAATCAGGTGTTGAAAACACTTGTAGATGTGATTAGAACCATAACGAGCAACTATTAAACTGATTGAAAAAGACTGTGACGCTCAGCTTCTTGTAGATGGTCAATGGTGTATTTGCAACATGGTGAAGTCCAGGGAGTGGTCAAAGAAGTCAAGAGAGGAGGTAATTTCTCTTCATAAGAAAGGATATGCTGTGTGCGTACAGTGGTGAAAAACCCCCCGGGTAACAGCTGAGGAAGTACAACAGGACATTGCAGAGGGAGGAATGCAGGTTTCGTCCCAGACAAGGCGCGCACTACGAGATGAAGGCCTCCATGCCAGAACTCCCAGGCGCACCCCACTTCTGACTACCAGGCACAAGGAAAATAGACTCCAGTATGCCAAAAATCATCTGGACAAACCCCAAAGGTTTTGGGAAACTGTTCTATGGAGTGATGAGACAAAACTGGAACTATTTGGGCCTATGAATCAACGTTATGTCTGGAGGAGAAAAAATGAAGCTTACAAAGAGAAGAACACCTTCCCTACTGTTAAGCATGGTGGGGGGTCAATCAAGCTCTGGGGCTGTTTCTCTGCCTCAGGTACCGGGAATCTCCAGCACGTTCAAGGCATTATGAATTCTATTTCCTAGCAGGATATATTAGCTGCAAATGTCATGAAGTCAGTGACGAAGCTGAGGCTCGGGAGACGTTGGACCTTCCAACAGGACAACGATCCCAAGCATACCTCCAGATCAACATCAGAGTGGTTACAGAAGAAGGGCTGGAAGACTCTGGAGTGGCCTTCACAGTGGCCAGACCTAAATCCTATAGAAAACCTGTGGTGGGACTTGAAGAAGGCAGTTGCAGCACGCAAGCCCAAGAATATGAATGAACTGGAGGCCTTTGCTCAAGAGGAATGGGCTAAAATACCTGTAGATGGTTGCAAGAAGCTTGTGTCCGGTTATGTATCACCTTTGAAGGATGTCATTACTGCCAAAGGGTGTTCTACTAAGTACTAAAGATGCATGTAACTAGGGGGTTGAATCATTTTGATCACAACAGTATTTTAATGAATTAATGTTTATGACAACATTTTTCCAAAACAGTATAGAATGTGAGATATAACAGGACAATGCATACATTTATCATTTGTTTTCAAAACGCTTACAAAAAAAGTGGGACCCCCAAAATTTGCTGTGAACCCCATTTTTATGACTTGATGGGGTCCGTGATGGGAATTTTCAAAATGGGGTCCCATGGACCGTCCATGGGACCCCATTTTGAAATTCCTCGCGCCAACACTGCTGTCAACAGAGGAGAAAAAATGCTATATTTAAATAAATATATTATTCATAAAGCAAGATCAAGTATCATTGGCTAATTTTCACCTTGGCACGCATTTATGTGTCCTCTTTTTGGGATTTCACAATATGGTCAGCCTAGTTTTAACGTTTACTGAATCACAAGCTGGCCAGTACGAAATCAAGCTGGTATGCGGCGAGGAGGCACAAAAGCTGATGGAGGCAATGAGTTGTGCTTTATTTTGCTTTATTTAGCATAATTGGAGCTTTTTAGCCATGCTAAACATTCCTCTCAGGCAGAAAGCGGAGCAGATGTAATCGCCTTGGTTTGCCTCAAGATAAACGACTGACGTTTGTCTCTCTGCGTAATCGGATGTCTTTAAGATTAACATTAAGTTAAAACTGTGCGGATGTACCTAATGCCGTGTCCTTTGAGTACAGTGTCAGTGTTTGCCATCATACAGTCTTTACTTTTTTATAGCACCTTCTAAACGGAGAATTAGGGGGAGCCGTAAAAACGTAACGCGAGGAATTAAAATTGAATTTCTATTAAAGATGTTTAACGTTTGGAGTTTCGCACCAAGACAGAGAAGTTGTTGTTTATCGCACCCGAAAGGGAAATTCGGAACGACTGCTAAATATTGAATGGAATTCTTTTGTTCCGCATTGACCATTTTTTGTTTGTTTGCAAGGAGGCGACGGAAGTAAATGTGGCTTTCTTTCTTGCTTTCTTAGTTTATTCCGAACATGACAAACCTATAACATAATACATCAGACAATTTCATATCATGGGCTTCACGGTGGCAGAGGGGTTAGTGCGTCTGCCTCACAATACGAAGGTCCTGCAGTCCTGGGTTCAAATCCAGGCTCGGGATCTTTCTGTGTGGAGTTTGCATGTTATTCCCCTTGAATGCGTGGGTTCCCTCCGGGTACTCCGGCTTCCTCCCACCTCCAAAGACATGCACCTGGGGATAGGTTGATTGGCAACACTAAATTGGCCCTAGTGTGTGAATGTGAGTGTGAATGTTGTCTGTCTATCTGTGTTGGCCCTGCGATGTACCCCGCCTTCCGCCCGATTGTAGCCGAGGTAGGCGCCAGCGCCCCCCGCGACCCCGAAAGGGAATAAGCGGTAGAAAATGGATGGATGGAATTTCATATCATTTCACATTACATCATGTCCGAAAAGGAGTAGGAAGAAGCAAAGCTTGTTTAATCCTACCCCGTTCCCACTTCAGAGCGTTTACCAATATATGCATTCATTAACTGACCTTTTTTTTTTTATAGTAAAATGACATCCGGGAATGAGTAATACAACAGTTTTGTAATATATAATTAATTAATACAGTCATTATTAACATACTGAGATGAAGAATATCCTATTTTCAATAAGGTTGAAAGTGTTTCTCATAATTCTTCTTCTTTGTACTTTGTAAGCACTATTAATTTCAACAGCCTCTTAAAGGGGAACATTATCACCGAACTTATGTAAGCGTCAATATATACCTTGATGGTGCAGAAAAAAGACCATCTATTTTTTTAACCGATTTCCGAACTCTAAATGGGTGAATTTTGGCGAATTAAACACCTTTCTGTTTATCGTGCTGGAGGCGATGACGTCAGAACGTGACGTCGCCGAGATAACACACCCGGCATTTTCATTTTCAGCACATTACAAACACCGGTTCACAGCTGTTATTTTCCGTTTTTTTTTACTATTTTTTGGAACCTTGGGAACATCATGCCTCGTCGGTGTGTTGTTGGAGGGTGTAACAACACTAACAGGGAGGGATTCAAGTTGCACCACTGGCCCGAAGATGCGAAAGTGGCAAGAAATCTACCGCCAGACCCCCATTGAATGTGCCGTAGTGTCTCCACATTTGACCGGCGATGCTAAGGCAGACATGGCACAGAGATGTATGGATAACCTGCAGATGCATTTGCAACGATAGTCAACGAAATCACAAAGGTGAGTTTTGTTGATGTTGACTGCCAGCTAATCGATGCTAATATGCTATTTACCGGCGGTGCTAAAGCAGACATGATACAGAGATGTATGGATAACCTGTAGATGCATTTGCAACTATATTACGTTTCCTTCCACCCACATTTAAAGCGAAAAAAACACTTACCAATCGACTGATTTAAGTTGCTCCAGTGTCAAAAGATGCGAAAGTCCTGATCGTTTGGTCCGCACATTTTACCGGCGATGCTAACGCAGCTATTCGGCCATGCTATGACGATGAATTCGCTCAATAGCTTCAGTTTCTTCTTCAATACTTTCATACTCCAACCATCTGTTTCAATACATGCGTAATCTGTTGAATCGCTTAAGTCGCTGAAATCCGAGTTTGAATCCGAGCTAATGTCCCTATATCTTGCTGTGGTATTCCCATTGTTTACATTGGCAGCACTGTATGCCGTCACAGGGAAATGGCCAGTGTCTTCGCAGAGAGCGAAAATAAGGCACTTTAAAGCTTTATTTAGGGATATTCCGAGACCGGTAAAATTTTGAAAAAAACTTCAAAAAATACAAGCCACTGGGACCTGATTTTTATTGTTTTTAACCCTTTTGAAATTGTGATAATGTTCCCCTTTAAACTGGATCATATCAGTACAAAGTTTAACTTCTTTACACTGTAAAAAAAATTCTGTAAAAAAACGGTAATATACTGGCAGCTACGGCTGCCAAACGAAAACCATAAAATTAAAGTAAAACACTGTAAACCAAAAAATTAGCAAAAACATTGTTTACAGAAATTTTCATTAAACGTTTTGCGGAAAAATATCGTAATTTTACAGATTTTTTTACCAAATTGTTAAGATCAACCACCTTTTAGTAAAAAGGCGATGCAACAGTTCTGCAGAAAAATACCTTTTTTTTTTTTTTTTTTTTTTTTTTTTTTTTTTTTTACAGTTTTTCCAATTAATTACAATCAACCACCTTTAATTTAGTGACTACTGGCAGTTCCACAGAAAAATACCAATTATTTTACAGATTATTTCTGAATTATTAAAATCAGGGGTCTCAAACTCAATTTACCGGGAGGGGCGGGCGAGGGGGGGGGACACTGTATGTAGAAACTACGTCAAAATTGGGTTCATCTTCTTTGAATGACCTTATATCTTACTTGCCAAATCTACACGAGAGTCTACCTGTGACCCTCGCGAAGGGTTGTCCTGATATCGCCCGGACAAATATTTTTGGGGAGTGCCGTGTTGGCACTGTCCCTATCGTCCTCGACAAACTTTAGTCGCATTAGATCATCTACCAGACAACCAGCGAACCATCTGTAACACATTTTGTGCAAGGCTTTGTTTGATATACTACACTGGCTGAAAGACATACTTGATCAACAGCCATACAGGTCACACTGATGGTGGCCGTACAAACAAATTTAACACTGTTGCAAATATGCGCCACACTGTGAACCCATATCAAAAAAGATTGACAAACTCATTTCGAGAGAACATCTTTACCGTAACACAAAATAAACACAAAAGAACAAATACCCAGAATGCCAAGTAGCACTACTCTTCCGGGCTGCACCCCCGCCACCACCCCACATCACCGCCCCCTTCCGTGCGTCGGTTGAGGTGGGCGGGGTTAGGTGGTTGCGGGGGTGCAGCTCGGAAGAGTAGCGCTGCTTGGCATTCTGGGTATTTGTTCTTTTGTGTTTATTTTGTGTTACGGTGAAGATTTTCTCCCGAAATGTGTTTGTCATTCTATTTTGATGTGGGTTCACTGTGTGGCGCATATTTGTAACTGTGTTAAATTTGTTTGTACGGCCACCATCAGTGTGACCTGTATGGCCGTTGGCTGTGATTAAGTATGTCTTGCAGTCACTCTCATGTGTTATATTATAGAGAAAAATGTCAAAATATTAGTACGAATATAAACCTTTATATAACAGGCTACACATATTTTTCAACTTGACTATAAAAATACACATAAATATAAAAAAAATAAGATTTTCCTTAAAATTACATATACATTTGTTAGTATGGACATAGGCTTTTATATAACAAGCTATATATTAAATGAAAGTTAATTACTGTAATTTTACATGAATTTGAAAGGAATTTGAGAAAACAGAAAATGATATGTATTATTAATATGGTATTTTTCTGTATAAAAAAATTTAAATATACATAGTTTGTCATTACTGGCATATTACTTAAAATAACAGGTGGTGTGTTTATTTACAGATAATTCTTCAATTCTACAGTTTTATAACCTATTTTAAAAAAATAGAACAATTGCAGTACAAATTTAGAGTAAATTAACTATAAAAATAGGATTTTTTTTTTACAGTGTACCTAATCCATTCCATAATTGTTTTCCACAAACTGATATGCTAAAGGTTTTAAGTGTTGTACATGCATACAAATGTTTTAAATGAGATTTTCCTTTAAGGTTTCTTGCACCAAACAAACCAAAAGCTGAAATTGCGTGGGATAAGACAGACAATACCAACAAAAACAACAGAACAACATTAGCACAAAATGATTGCAAAGAAGCAGTGAAGTGAAGTAAATATTAATAACACAGAACTGACAATGAACATTATTACACTACAAGTGGAGCAGTACAAATACCAATAGAAATAGCACGATTGATAATTAATAATAATAATAATTACCTATTAACAATACCGTTATTTCAAATGCAGCTATTACAGCTTCAACTCCTCTGGAAAGGCTGTCCACAAGGATGCAGAGTGTTTTTATAAAATGATAAATGATAAATGGGTTGTACTTGTATAGCGCTTTTCTACCTTCAAGGTACTCAAAGCGCTTTGACACTACTTCCACATTTACCCATTCACACACACATTCACACACTGATGGAGGGAGCTGCCATGCAAGGCGCCAACCAGCACCCATCAGGAGCAAGGGTGAAGTGTCTTGCTCAGGACACAACGGACGTGACGAGGTTGGTACTAGGTGGGATTTGAACCAGGGACCCTCGGGTTGCGCATGGCCACTGCGCCACGCCGTCCCCATTATAAGAATTTACCACCGTTCTTCTAAAAGCGCTTTGGTGAGGTCACACACTGATGTTGGTCGAGTATACCTTGCTCTGTAGCCGTTCTATTTCATCCATCCATCTTCTTCTGCTTATCCGAGGTCGGGTCGTGGGGGCAGCAGCCTAAGCAGGAAAGCCCAGACTTGCCACTTCGTCCAGCTCTTCCCGGGGGATTCTGAGGCGTTCCCAGGCCAGCCGGGAGACATGGTCTTCCCAACGTGTCCTGGGTTTTCCCCATGGCCTCCTACCGGTCGGACGTGCCCTAAACACCTCCCTAGGGAGGCGTTCGGGTGGCATCCTGACCAGATGCCCGAACCACCTCATCTGGCTCCTCTCGAATGACAGAGCTTCTCACCCTATCTCTAAGGGAGGAAACTAAATTCGGCCGCTTGTACCCGCGATCTTGTCCTTTCGGTCTTAACCCAAAGCTCATGACCATAGGTGAGGATGGGAACGTAGATCGACCAGTAAATTGAGAGCTTTGCCTTCCGGCTAAACTCTTTCTTCATCACAACGGATCGATACAGCGTCCGCATTACTGAAGACGCCGCACCGATCCGCTTGTCGATCTCACGATCCACTCTTCCCTCACTCGTGAACAAGACTCCGAGGTACTTGAAGTTCTAAGTTCTCCGAGGTTCTGTTTCACCCCAATCTAATTAATCGGGTTCAGGTCAGGACTCTGTGCAGGCCAGTCAACTTCATCGACGCCAAACTCTGTCATTGATGTCTTTATGAACCCAGCTTTGTGCATTGGTGCGCAGTCTAGTTGGAAGAGGAACTGTTCCCACAAGTTGGGAGCATTGAACTGTCCAAAACGTTTTGGTATCTTGGAGCACTGAAAGTTAATTTCACTGGAACTAAGGGGCCAAGCCCAACTCCTGGAAAAACGACCCCACACCATAATTCCTCCTCCTCCAAATTCCACATTCTGCACAACGCAGTCCGAAATGTACTGTTGTCCTGGCAACCTCCAAAACCAGACTCGTCCATCAGATCTGCAGATGGAAATGCGTGATTCATCAATCCAGCGAAGGCGTCTCCACTGCTCTATAGTCCAGTGGTGACGTGCTTTACACCACTGCATTGGACTTGGTGATGTATGGCTTAGATACAGCTGCTCGGCCATGGAAACCCTTTTCCATGAAGCTCTCTGCGTACTGTACGTGGGCTAATTGGAAGGTCACATGAAGTTTGGAGCTCTGCAGCAACTGACTGTGCAGAAAGTCGGACACATCTTTGCACTCTGCGCTTTAGCATCCGCTGACCCCTCTCTGTCAGTTTACCTGGCCTACCACTTGGTGGCTGAGTTGCTGTTGTTCCCAAACTCTTCCATTTTCTTATAATAACTTGAATGAGAAAAGAAAGCAGATAAATGGAGGGGAAGAAAGACAAGCGAATATATTAAAGGGGAACATTATCACCAGACCTATGTAAGCGTCAATATATACCTTGATGTTGCAGAAAAAAGACCATATATTTTTTTAACCGATTTCCGAACTCTAAATGGGTGAATTTTGGCGAATTAAACGCCTTTCTGTTTATCCCTTTCTAGCGACGACGTCAGAACGTGACGTCACATCAGTACTCAACGCCATTTTTCCCTAACACATCACACACTACAAGTCAAATCAGCTGTGTTATTTTCCGTTTTTTCGACTGTTTTCCGTACCTTGGAGCCATCATGCCTCGTCGCTGTGTTGTCGGAGGGTGTAACAACACGATCAGGGACTGATTCAAGTTGATTTATGTAGAATGTGCATCGATTAGCACGGCATGCTAATCGATGCTAACATGCTATTTAGGCTAGCTGTTTACATATTGCAGCATTATGCCTCATTTGTGCTATATTTACATCTAGCCTTTCCCTCCACCCACATTTAATGCCAAACAAACACTTAGCAATCAACGGATTTAAGTTGCTCCAGTGTCGAGAGATGCGAAAGTCCCTCGTTTGGTTTTTACCGGCGATGCTACGACAGAGATGACAAGAATGTCTGGATAACCTGCGACACTCAAAGCAGATGCATTCCCAACAATAGTCGAAGAAATCACAAAGGTGAGTGTTGTTGATGTTATTGACTCATGTGCTAATCAGACATATTTGGTCACGGTATGACTGCCAGCTAATCGATGCTAACATGCTATTTAGGTTACCTGTATGTACATTTGTAGATATATTTGCATCCAGCGTTTCCTTCCACCCACATTTAATGCCAAACAAACACTTACTAATCGACGAATGTCCTAATCGGTTTGGTCTGCACATTTTACCGGCGATGCTAACGCAGACATGCATGGCCGAATAGCGTCAATAGCTATTCGGTCAAAAGCTTCAGTTTCTTCTTCAATTTCGTTTTCGCTATCTGCCTCCATACTCCAACCATCTGTTTCAATACATGCGTAATCTTTTGAATCGCTTAAGCCGCTGAAATCCGAGTCTGAATCCGAGCTAATGTCGCTATATCTTGCTGTGCTATTCGCCATTGTTTGTATTGGAATCGCTAGGTGACGTCATAGGAAAATGGACAGTGGCTTAAGCAAATAGCGAAAATCAAGCACTTTAAAGCTTTTTTTTAGGGATATTCCGGGACGGGTAAAATTAAAAAATTAAAAAAATTAAATAACCCACTGGGAACTGATTTTTATTGGTTTTAACCCTTCTGAAATTGTGATAATGTTCCCCTTTAACCTTGTAGATTGTTATAGTAACAATCATTGTGCTGTGTTTTACCCAGTTTATATGCATAAGTGTATGTATGCATATGTGCTTGTGTATGTATTTGTCTGTTTAAAAAAACCATTGTACGTAAAAGAGTGGACGCAGTGCATGATGTAAAATGAAGCTGATTCTTATTAAAGACACTTCAAAGGATGCTTTAGTCGACAGCTCAACGGCAATTAGCGGGAACAAGAAAAAGTTGCGTCAAACTGTGCGAGTCTTCCTCTTCCCGATGTATTCATCCCAAACCTCTTTAAGACAACAAGGCTGCAGATTAGTTTATTTTTGATCTCATCCTCACGTAATTGTGTCTGCAGGTGATTTTTTTTTGTGTTTTTTTTTGTTTCGGCCCTTTTATGTTTATCTAGCATAAAAGTGCCACAGATAGCTACTTTTTTTTCCCCTTCCAAAAATATCACAACAGATAGCAGTTATTAATTCAAAGCGACAGTACAGCTGTGTTGATTCTGCACACCAAATCGGATTGTTTTGCCCTCAATTGGCAGAGATCTGATCAGCAAACCGTGGCTCTCGATCCACATGCGGCTCTTTAGCACCGCCCTAGTGGCTCCCTGGAGCTTTTTAAAAAATGGCTTTGAAATATATAGTTTAGAAAAAAATACTTTAGAAGGACAAACATAACACAAACCTTCCTAATATGTTTTTGTTTATGCTTCAATGATGAGAATATTTTTGGCCAGCGCTGTTTTGTCCTACTAATTTTGACCATCCTTTAACTCGCCATAGTTAGTTTACATGCACAGCTTTCTCCGTCCCTGCCGCAGAAAGATGTGTTTTATGCCACTTGTTCCTTGTCTCATTTTGTCCACCAAAAGTTTTATGCTGCGCGTGAATGCACACTTGAGCGTTGTTGACTTGCGTGGAGTGCTAATAATCCATGATAACATGCTATTTAGGCTAGCTGTGTGTTTGTAGCTATGTTTGAGTTAATTTCCATTACGTATGTTCTCTGTGTATTAAATTCATATGTATTAATATTTGCATGTCTCACGACAAAATATCTTTATGTAATATTTGCTGCATTTATGATTGTGTGCCATTTGTTCCAGACCACACCAACATTACCACACCACAGCAAACGTTACCCAGCTTGTAAAGATTATAATAATTCCATTAGAAGGAGACAACTCGTCCTTTCCTTACTTGAACACACACACCCATATCTTTTTAGGCAGTTTTAAGCCAGTAATTTCCAGAAGTCATCTAACTCTCTAAGACACTCAAAGGCCTACTGAAACCCACTACTACCCACCACGCAGTCTGATAGTTTATATGTCAATGATGAAATATTAACATTGCAACACATGCCAATACGGCCAATTTAGTTTACAAAATTGCAATTTAAAATTTTACACTGTAGTACCATGCTAAAATGTCGCGGTATGATGACGTGTGCGCGTGACTTCACGCATTGTAGAGGACATTTTGGTCCAGCACCAATCACAGCTACAAGTCGTCTCTTTTCATCGCATAATTCCACAATATTCTGGACATCTGTGTTGCTGAATCTTTTGCAATTTATTCAATTAATAATGGAGACGTCAAAGAAGAAAGATGTAGGTGGGAAGCGGTGGATTGCGGCCGCCTTTGGCAACACAAACCGAGCCGGTGCTTCCTTGTTTACATTCCCGAAAGATGACGGTGAAGCTTTACTATGGAACAGAGCGGTCAAGCGAACATGGTTCCCTTCCACATGTCAACCGGTAGGTTTCGGTGAGAACATGGTGGTAATAAGTCGGCTCTTACCGTAGACATGAGCGGGGAACTTGTGTCGTTCCTCGTGCACCTGTCAAAGAGGCAGCTGCGGAGTCTCTTGCTTCCTTCCACCGGCCGCCCCCGACCGTCTGATGCTTCCAACGTGGAGGAAGCATCGGCTGCCTCGCCTCGTCGAGAAACGTGGCTTCCCTCGGAGACACTAGCAGTCACCACAACCGTGGCCATACCCCTCCAACCTTCAGGTTGTACAGGTACGACCATATAATCTCACTAAAACACTAGTAACACAATAAGCAGATAAGGGTTTTTCCAGAATTATTCTAGTAAATTTGTCTAATAACATCTGAATCGCTCTGCCGTCTAGGCAAGGCTTTTTTATTAGCGACCAAAAGTTGGGAACTTTATTGTCGATGTTCTCTACTAAATCTTTCCAGCAAAAATATGGCAATATCGCGAATGATCAAGCAGAATGGACCTGCTATCCCCGTTTAAGTAAGAAAATCTCATTTCAGTAGGCCTTTAATGTGGAGTCTTCATTGTAACATTTATATAAGGCTTTTACCTTTTTGCAGCTGCAGACAGATTTGTTTTTTTGTATTTTTAGTCCAATATGGCTCTTTCAACATTTTGGGTTGCCGACCCCTGAGCTTAAAATCTGTTATTGTTGCATGAGATTTGGGCCACATTAGGAGGTAGTCCGAATCCATTTGGAATCGGATCTTTTTAACTGCAGTCTTAACTACAATAGGACTCGTTTGTGACTTTCACATCAACTGTCAGTTAAGAAAAACCATGATTTTTGAAAATTCTG
>NC_084625.1:19922225-19937225 GCF_033978795.1 Nerophis ophidion | reverse complement strand
GCCGGAGTACCCGGAGGGAACCCACGCATTCATGGGGAGAACATGCAAACTCCACACAGAAAGTTCCCGAGCCTGGATTTGAACCCAGGACTGCAGGAACTTCGTATTGTGAGGCAGACGCACTAACCCCTCTGCCACCGTGAAGCCCTGGTCTGATGAGTCCACATTTCAAATTGTTTTTGGAAATATTGGACATCATGTCATCCGGACCAAAGGGGAAGCGAACCATATAGGCTGTTATTGATGCACGGTTCAAAAGCCAGCATCTGTGATGGTATGGGGGTGCATTAGTGCCCAAGGCATTGGTAACTTACACATTTGTGAAGGCACCATTAATACTGAAAGGTACATAGGTTTTGAAACATATGCTGCCATCTCATTGACGTCTTTTTCATGAATGCCCCTGCTTATTTCAGCAAGACAATGCCAAGCCACATTCAGCACGTGTTACAACAGCGTGGCTTCGTAAAAAAAGAGTGCGGGTACTTTCCTGGCCCGCCTGCAGTCCAGACCTGTCTCCCGTGGAAAATATGTGGCACATTATGAAGCGTAAAATACGACAGGGTAGACCCCGGAGTGTTGAAAGACTGAAGCTCTACATAAAACAAGAATGGGAAAGAATTCCACTTTCAAAGCTTCAACAATTAGTTTCCTCAGTTCCCAAACGTTTATTGAGTGTTGTTAAAAGAAAATGTGATGTTACACAGTGGTGAACATGCCCTTTCCCAACTACTTTGGCACGTGTTGCAGCCCTGATATTCAAAGTTAATTATTTGCAAAAAAAAAAAAAAGTTTGAGTTTGAACAACCAATATCTTGTCTTTGTAGTGCATTCAATTGAATATAGGTTAAAAAGGATTTGCAAATCTTTGTATTCCGTTTATATTTATATCTAACACATTTTCTCAACTCGTATGGAAACGAGGTTTGTATGTATATGTATATATATATATATATTATATATATATATATATATATATATATATATATATATATATATATATATATATATATATATATATAATGTATATTACAGTATGTATACAGGTATGTGTGTATATATTTGGGTTGTTCGGTATACATTTTCGAATAAAGTATCGCGATAGTAATTGACTGAAATTGGTACTATACTGCTTTTGAAAAATACTGGTACTATTATTTCATGTGTGATGGTGACTGCAGAACTAAGAGCCATGATGTTGAGTGTGTCAAAACGCACACACAAAGTGCATACAAACCATAACATTGTGTATATGTTTGTATTTGTACTTGTATGTATGTATCTACACTATATATATGTATCACTTCCACCTATGTGACTGTGTGGATCACATTGATTTTATAGTCTTATGCAAATGTATGGGCCTATTGTTGTGCTGGCAGAGGTATGTTGTTTGCCATGTGTGCTGCGTTATTCCCCCAGTGCAAGTTGACGCTTCAAGCGCTCCCCCTGCAAACAAACACTATCAAAGCAGAGCTACAAAAAGGTCATTAACGCTGACATCTTTATCTCAGGTCTTCTTTATTTAATAAGCAATCCCCCTCAAGGCCTCCTCGAGGACCCCCCTGCAACCTCCCTGTGCTGCAGAGAATCCGCCGTTGTGGGTTGGGTACACCAGCAAGTCGCTGTTGTGTCTGCTTGTTACTGCGAAAAATTAGTGTTCCATTGTGGGCTCCTGTTTGGGATTCAGCTCGGGCAGCACAGCTTGACAAGACCCAAGTAATACATCATGTACAACATCATTCATCATAAGAAGGGGGGAGAGTCATGTAATTACACTATTTATTATAGCGAAGCAAAGGGATATAATTGCTGTGGTGGTGGCAGTTGACCAAAACAAGTGTTTCAGCAGGCTTTTTGTGGGACTAAAAAGATTTTGTATAGCCCAACTTTGGTCCTTAAGTATTCAATAATTTTGAACTCCTGAAGGAACTCCATCCCAACCTAAACCTTACGTCATTGCCCCACTCAGTATGTTTACATGCGCTAACTATCCTGGGTCCACACTCCCCAGCCTTCCTGGTAAGGTCTGTTCAGGTTTACTGGCAATGCCGGATAGTCCTCAGATTGAAGAGGGTCAGAGTGGTTTTTGTCCTGATTGTGGAACTGTGGACCAGCTCTATACTCTCGGCAGTTTCTTTGGGGAGTTTTCCCAATCTGTCTACACATGCTTTGGAGACTCTGAGAAGGCATTTGACTATGTCCTTCAGGAAGTCCTGGGCGCACCGTCTGACTATGGTGGTCCAGTTCCTGTATGATCAGTGCAGAGCTTGGTCCGTCTTACACACAGTAGGTTGGAGCCATTTCCAGTAAGGGTTGGACTGTGCCAGGCCTGCCCTTTGTCACCAATTCTGTTCGTAACATAATTTCTAAAGTCAGTCATGGCCTTATGGAGATCCACTTTGGTGACAGCAGGATTAGGTATCTGCTTTTCGCGGTTTGTGTGGTCCTGCTGGCCTCATCTCTGGATCGTTTAGCAGCTAAGTTCGGAGCAACTGGGATGACAATCAGCACCTTCCGATTCAGAGTCCATGGTTCTTGGTCGGAAAGGGGTGGAGCGGCACCTCCAGTTTGGGGACGATATTTTGCCTTAAGTGTAAGAGTTCAAGTACCTCGGAGTCTTGTTCACAAATGAAGGAAAAAAGGATCGGGAGATCGACAGGCAGATTGGCGTGGAACTGGCAGTGATGCTGACTACTGTACATCGGTCCGTTGTGGTGAAGAGGGAGCTGACTTCAAAGAGAAAGCTCTCAATATACTGGTTGATCTATGTTCCTACCCTCACCAACAGTTATGAGTTTTGGGTTCTGACCAAAAGGTGGAATAAACTTGCTGCTCCCCCTCATCGAGCGTCGCTAGATTAGGTGGTTCAGGCATCTGGTTAGGCTGCTCCCTGGATGCCTCCTTGGGGACGTATTTAGGTCACGTCTGACCACTGAGAGACCACGGGAAAGACTCAGGGCCCCCTGGAGAGACTTTGTCTCCCATCTGGCCTGGGAACACTATGGGATTCCCCAGGAGGAGCTGGATGAAGTAGCTGGGTAGAAGGAAATCTGGGTTTCTCTGCTAAGGCTGTTAGGCTATGGAAGGAACTTTTAAAGATTTGATTAACATATCTAGATTACGATAACTGTTAACTAGTTCCCTCTTGCATGTATAACCTGTTACATTGATCATTGGATCCGGCGTTTTTACGCACGTGCCAGTCTTTCCAACATAATAACTGGAAAGAACAGCTGATGGCACAATCCATGATAAAAAATAAACACAATATTTACATGTTTATGTTTTAATTTCGGCCCTGCGATGAGGTAGCGACTTGTCCAGGGTGTATCCTGCCTTCCGCCCGATTATAGCTGAGATAGGCACCAGCTACCCCAAAGGGAATAAACGGTAGAAAATGGATGGATGTTTTAATTTAATCAATAATGTTTTTCATCAAACGTTCAAACCAGTGGCGTCATTTGGCATTCTTAGGGGGTAAAAGGCTCCCAAAAATGGTTTAAACCCCCTAAAATATTTGGTGTTGTCTGTTTCAAAAAAAGCTCAGTATTTTTGTTTTGTTTTGTTTTTACAAAAAAATATGCCGGAAATGATTATATCAAGTAGCCTGGATATGAGTTTTATTAATGACACAATTTATTATTTTTACTCTAAGTATGATTATAAGTATGTCAAGTTTCCCGTGTAAGGTTGATATTGGCTGATCCATTTAGGATTGTCATCAGCAGATAAAAATAATCATAATTATCAATAATATTATCTACTGGGGGTTCAAGCATCCCCTGTCTTTAAAACCTTTTAAAGCCTCTGTTTCAAACTTTAATCAAGGTTCCTTGACAAACTACAGTCATGTACTATGAGATGAAAAAGTGAAACATAATTGAGTTACCCTGTCTTCTTTCACCTCATCCTGGTTCCCAAAATTTGGCACTGTGTGAATGCATGAATGTGAGGTTTGATGGCATTATGACGTCTGTGTTTACAGTAAAGTGAGTACACACCTGGGAGCTACATCAAATTCTAACATAGCACCCAGTTAAAGTAATCTGCTGGTACAAATGTAAACACTCGACTAGAATTTGTATGGTTAAATGATCCCGTAAAATATTTTAAACCCTCTAAGATATTTGGTTTTGTCTATTTTAAAAAAAGCTAGGTATTTTTTGCTTTGTTTTTACAAAAGAATGCCAAAACGATTAGAGTAGCTTGAATGTGACTTGTATTAATGACACAACCCGTTATTACTACTCTAAATATGAATTAAAGTATGTCAAGTTTCCCGTGTAAGGTCAATATTTGCTGATCCATCAACAAACCCCGTTTCCATATGAGTTGGGAAATTGTGATAGATGTAAATATAAACGGAATACAATGATTTGCAAATCAATTTCAACCCATATTCAATTTAATATGCTACAAAGACAACATATTTGTAGTTAAAACTGATAAACATATATTTTTGTTGCAAATAATCATTAACTTTAGAATTTGATGCCAGCAACACGTGACAAAGAAGTTGGGAATGGTAGCAATAAATACTGATAAAGTTGAGGAATGCTCATCAAACACTTATTTGGAACATCCCACAGGTGTGCAGGCTAATTGGGAACAGCTGGGTGCCATGATTGGGTATGAAAGCAGCTTCCATGAAATGCTAAGTAATTCACAAACAAGGATGGGGCGAGGGTCACCAATTTGTAAGCAAATTGTCAAACAGTTTTAGAACAACATTTCTCAACGAGCTATTGCAAGGAATTTAGGAATTTTACCATCTACGGTCTGTAAAAACATCAAAACATTCAGCAAATCTAGATAAATCACTGCACATAAACGATGATATTACAGACTTTTGATTCAAAAACCAACATCAGTGTGTAAAGGATATCACCACATGGGCTCAGGAACACTTCCGAAAACCACTGTCAGTAATTACAGTTGATTGCTACATCTGTAAGTGCAAGTTAAAACTCTATAATGTAAAGCGAAAGCCATTTATCAACAACACCCAGGAACGCTGTCGGCTTTGCTGGGCCCGAGCACATCTAAGATGTACTGATGCAAAGTGGAAAAGTGTTCTGTGGTCTGACGAGTCCACATTTCAAATTATATTTGGAAACGGTGGACCTGATGTCCTCCGGAACAAAGAGGAAAATAATCATCCGGATTGTTCTAGGCGCAAAGTTGAAAAGCCAGCATCTGTGATGGTATGGGGGTGCATTAATGCACACATGCAACTTACACATCTGTGAAGGCACCATTAATGCTGAAAATGTTGTCATCCGAGCAACGTTACCATGGACGCCCCTGCTTATTTCAGCAAATTAATGCCAAGCCACGTGTTACAACAGCGTGGCTTTGTAGTAAAAGAGTGCGGGTACTTTCCTGGCCCGCCTGCAGTCCAGACATGTCTCCCATCAAAAATGTGTGGTGCATTATGAAGCGTAAAATACGACAACAGGACCCCGGACTGTTGAACAACTTAAGCTGTACATCAAGCAAGAATGGGAAAGAATTCCACTTTCAAAGCTTCAACAATTAGTTTCCTCAGTTCCCAAATGTTTATTGAGTGTTGTTAAAAGAAAAGATGATGTAACACAGTGGTGAACATTCCCTTTCCCAACTACTTTGGCACGTGTTGCAGCCATGAAATTGTAAGTTAATTATTATTTTTTTTTTAAATAAAGTTTATGAGTTAGAACATCAAATTTGTTGTCTTTGTAGTGCATTCAATTGAATATGGGTTGAAAAGGATTTGCAAATCATTGTATTCTGTTTCTATTTACATCCAACACAATTTCCCAACTCACATGGAAACAGGGTTTGTAGATTGCTAGCATTAGCACCAAGTTAAAGTACTATAATGCTACTACTATATGCATCCTTGCCTAAATACAGCGCAATATGTGATACACCACTTTGCATCGTGCACATGTGGCATCTATGAGTCAAAGAAAATCCTGGCCATGCAGCTTGCTGCTTTAGCATTTATTGATTAGCACTGAAACCAAGCAAACACAAGCATTCACAATACACTCTCCTTTCATTAAGTACAGGATGGATAGATAGTTAAAGTGATGACGTCATCGCCCTGAAAGTAAGTTCTAAAGTGGAACACGTGCACTTTGGGGGCGACAGTTTACGATAAATGGTACAGCAAGGCGGGGATCAATTGCAATTAGGTGCTAGTAACACAACGCGGCTGATAAGCATCCCGGCCATCGATCAACATGGCAACGCTACTGTGTGGCCAAAATAGGGCCTTTTTATAGATATAATGGAGCTGGTGGGGTCAACAAGCAGACGATTCTTTTGAGGGCAAGCTAGCAGATGATACCAGTCATTTAAATGTGCTCACAAACACAAAAATAACTGAAATTAAGGTTTTGGGAAGAGGAGTTTAGCTCATACTGTGCAAGGACAACAATGCTGTCTTAATCTAACCACAGTACGTTACATAGTTCAAATACATCTGGGAGGTTTCAAATTAGTTATTTAGATGTTTGTTGTCATTTAAACTGAGGCAGTTTAAACGTTTTTTACCAAGTCCTACTGCCAACACACTACCCTGTTTTGTGTGTCTGTAGCTTTTGTCAGGAACTCGCATGGCTGCAGTTGTAGTAACCCCAAGATACAGGAACCAGGAGAGTGATGATTTTAATTCACTCAAACAGACAATAAAGCAGTCTTGCATGTAAGATCCTCAAACCGGCGGTCGACACGGTGCAGGGACCAGTGGTCGACGCGGTGCGGGAACCAGTGGTTATGCCGGGCATAGTGCATGAGACGATGGCAGAGCCGGTTGGAGAGACGGATCCCGGCGGCCTAGTCAAAGGGAGAAGGTCCGAGTCTGCTGTGGTCTGGGACCGCACAAACCTGGCTTTCAACTCCTCCAGGAATTGGGCGGTCCAGAACATCAGCTCCACGTTGCCTACAGGGGTTTCCTGGAGGTCACAATCTGGTACGAGGATTCTGTCAGGAACTCGCATGGCTGCAGTTGTAATGACCCGTAGATGCAGGAACCAGGAGAGTAATGATTTTAATTCACTCAAACAGAGAATAAAGCAGTTTTGCATGTAAGGTTTTCAAATCGGCGGTTGACGCGGTGCAGGGACCGGTGGTCGATGCAGTGCGAGAACCAGTGGCCGAGCCGGGCGGAGGGCCTGAACTGGCAACCGAGTCAGAGGGAGAAGGTCCGAGCCTGCTGTGGTCTGGGACCGCACAAACCTGGCTTTCAACTCCTCCAGGAATTGGGTGGTCCAGAACGTCAGCTCCACGTTGCCTACAGGGGTTTCCTGGAGGTCACAATCTGGTACGAGGATTCTGTCAGGAACTCGCATGGCTGCAGTTGTAATGACCTGAAGATGCAGGAACCAGGAGAGTAATGATTTTAATTCACTCAAACAGAGAATAAAGCAGTTTTGCATGTAATGTTTTCAAATCGGTGGTCGACGCGGTGCAGGGACCGGCGGTCGACGTGGTGCAGGGACTGGCGGTCGACGCGGTGCGGGAACCAATGGTTGTGCCGGGCATAGTGCATGAGACGATGGCAGAGCCGGAACCCGGCGGCCGAGTCAGAGGGAGAAGGTCCGAGTTTGCTGTGATCTGGGACTGCACAAACCTGGCTTTCATCTCCTCCAGGAATTGGGCGGTCCAGAACGTCAGATCCACGTTGCCTACAGGGGTTTCCTGGAGGTCACAATCTGGTTCGAGGATTCTGTCAGGAACTCGCATGGCTGTAGTTGTAATGACCCGAAGATGCAGGAACCAGGAGAGTAATGATTTTAATTCACTCAAACAGAGAATAAAGCAGTTTTGCGTGTAATGTTTTCAAATCGGCGGTCGACGCGGTGCGGGGACCGGCGGTCGACGCGGTGCAGGGACCGGTGGCCGATGCAGTGCGAGAACCAGTGGCCGAGCCGGGCGGAGGGCCTGAACCGGCAGCCGAGTCAGAGGGAGAAGGTCTGAGTCTGCTGTGGTCTGGGACCGCACAAACCTGCCTTTCAACTTCTCCAGAAACTCAAACAGAGAATGAAGCAGTCTTGCACATAAAGTAAGGTTCTCAAAACATAAATCACAAACCTCGAGTACTGAGGAACAGCCTGATTGGCAACAGCAACCAGGTGTGCCGGGCTGCCAATCAGGGACAGGTGAGGTAAACGGGCGCTCAAAGGAGACATGCAGAAAATGGAAATCAAATATAAGTGCTGACAGGAAGTAGACACAACACGAAGAAACACAAACAGAAGTGAAGTGACGGATTGTCACAGCTTTACCGCTAATGGGTTGTTTTTGTCCATGGCCGTCTCCAACAGAGTGTCTCCAAGGAGCCCTGTTGTGCAGTTTATCCACTTTTAACATTTCCTTCTGAGAATCAGCATCCTCTGCTGTGGACACTTACATTTTTTTTTTTAAATTCTTTGGTCAGAGTTCCAAATAAAAAGCTTGTTATGCTAAAAAAAATGTCCACTGCAGTAGATGCTGGTTCTCAGGAATATATAACAACTGTAACTCTGTCTCCAATGTAAAAGCTGCCATATAGAGAAGTGAATTATATTTATATAGCGCTTTTTCTCTAGTGACTCAAAGCACTTTACATAGTGAAACCCAATATTTAAGTTACATTTATAGGGGAACATTATCACCAAACCTATGCAAGGGTCAATATATACCTTGATGGTGCAGAAAAAAGACCATGTATTTTTTTAACCGATTTCCGAACTCTAAATGGGTGAATTTTGACAAATTAAACGCCTTTCTGTTTATCGGTCTTTTAGCAATGACGTCAGAACGTGACGTCACCGAGGTAACACACCCGCCAAATTCATTTTCACATTACAAACACCGGGTCTCAGTTCTGTTATTTTCCTTTTTTTCGACTATTTTTTGGAACCTTGGAGACATCATGCCTCGTCGGTGTGTTGTCGGAGGGTGTAACAACACTAACAGGGAGGGATTCAAGTTGCACTACTGGCAAGAAATCTGCCACCAGACCCCCATTGAATGTACCAGAGTGTCTTCACATTTTACCAGCGATGCTAAGACAGACATGGCACAGAGATGTATGGATAACCTGCAGATGCATTTGCAACGATTAAGTCAACGAAATCACAAAGGTGAGTTTTGTTGATGTTGTCGACTTATGTGTTAATCAGACATATTTGGTCACAGCATGACTGCCTGCTAATCATTGCTAACATGCTATGCTAAACGGTGCTAACATGCTATTCGGCTAGCTGTATGTACATTTGAAACTAGATACCCACATTTAATGCGAAACAAACACTTACCAATCGACATATTTAAGTTGCTCCAGTGTCACAAGATGTGAAAGTCCTGATCGTTTGGTCCGCACATTTTACCGGCGATGCTAATAAGGCAGACATGCTATGGGCCACTTCATTAATTACACCCACGCTATGGCCGAATAGTGTCAATAGCTATTCGCTCAATAGCTTCAGTTTCTTCTTCAATTTCGTTTTCACTATCTGCCTCCATACTCCGACCATCTGTTTCAATACATGCGTAATCTGTTGAATCGCTTAAGCCGCTGAAATCCAAGTCTGAATCCGAGCTAATGTCGCTATATCTTGCTATGGTAACCGCCATGTTGTTTGTATTGGGAGCCCTGTATGACATCACAGGGAAATGGACAGTCGCATCGCAAATAGCGAAAATCAAGCACTTTAAAGCTTTTTTTTAGGGATATTCCGGGAGACCTCAAAAGGGAATAAGCGGTACAAAAATGGATGGATGGATGGGTGTAATGATAAGTGTGACCAGGAGATGGCAGTCAAACATAAGAGATGTTTGACTGGTGTGCCTAATGCATGGACTAATTCTGGTTTTTTTTACCAACCTTGAAGCAATTTCATTTGGTACATGGTGTAATGATAAGTGTGACCAGTAGATGGCAGTCAAACATAAGAGATATGTGTGGACTGCAGTATGATGGCAATATGACTCAGGTAAACACCAACATTGTATATGTTCCTCTGAAAATATCGAACATTAGATGCTGCCAAAGGTGAGCCACGTAAATAAGACCGCCCACAAAACGGCGCATCCGGAAGCGACCGTCAGAAAGCGGCTTGAAGATGATCTGTAAAACATCATCCATGCAACATTTTGACCAAAGAACCACCATTAAATGTTATAAAGACTACAAGGAAGTGTTTTACGTTTAGAAAAAAAAACTAATAATATGACTCCTTTGATGCGCCCTACAGTCTGGTGCGCTTTATATATGAAACAAAGATCAAAACTGGATGATTCATCTGCAGTGCGCCTTACAATCCGGTGCGCCCTATGGTCCGGAAAATACGGTATATATTAAAATGATAAAGATGTATCATATTGTTGAAATAATTCACCTCGCAACTAATTAGTAATAATAGTAACACAGAAATAATTAGCACTTTTAAAAACACTTAACGTCACCTTAGGCTCCAGCTACCCCGCGTGACCCTAAAAGGGTTAAGCGGTAGAAAATGGATGAATGAATGGATGGAGGAATTTATTTATTTATATTTATCCATACAAACCACTCTGCGTTGCTGGCACCAGGACCTACATGCTACCGAGCTGAAGACATCTTATCATTATATAAGAAGTACCCGTCTAATGATTATATAACTTTAAAGGATGTTTATTTTATGCTCAAGCACGTTTAAGTCCAAAAAATAAGGGGCAAGTAATTTACTTGGTCATATTTGCTGGTTGATTCATTCAAGTTAGAGGCTTGAATCTTGTTCAAAAATGAACAAAGACGCTAACAGTGGAAGTCTCGTGACTCTCAGGCCAACCCCTGACATCTCACCCCGACTTTAGACTCAGACTTTACTTAAGTCAATAATGGAGCAGCATCTCCTCATCCAGAAACTTCAACACAGGAAATGTGTCCCGTGAAAAAATGTCCGACCGAAACTCGAATAACTAAAGTTCCTTGGGTGAATAATGGAAATTCACTACACCGGTATGTTTTAGCACTTTCATGGCGAGTTTACTGAAAGATATAATTAAGAACTTTACACTACTTTATATTAGAAATGGCAACAGCGAAGGATAAATGTCCCATAACAAGAAGATAGAGAAAAAGAAGAAGCTTATCGATTACGGTGTTGTCATGGACTACAAAGGCGGACACCCAAAATTATTGCTTACATTAGTGCACCAAGTTATAAGACACATTGAGTTTTGAGGAAAAAAAAAAACAAGGTTAAAGTGCCCCTTATAGTCTGGAAAATACAGTATTTGATAAGCCTTGCCTTACAGAAATTTAATAAAATCAGGATTAAGAATTCACTTTAAAAAGTGCCATTAATAATTACATGAAAACAAACAAAATGACATACTTAAGATAAGTAAGCACTTTTGACCAGTTGAGTAAAATATTGTTGTTAATTTATTAACTTTTTGGGATTTCCATGAAACTCTGCGAGGGTGTGACCCAATATAACAGGCCTGGGCAATTATTTTGACTCGGGGGGGGCAAATTTAGAGAAAACAATGTGTCTGGGGGCCACTATCTATCTATCTATCTATCTATCTATCTATCTATCTATCTATCCATCTATATTATAAAATATGCTGTACAGTATGTGTGCTTGGGTCCTACTTTTAGGAACCCTACAACAAAATCTCACAATAATGTCTGATTAAATGCTAACAACGTTGTGACAGACCGCCTTAAAAAAAAACTGAATGAGACATACAGAATGTACATGAAAATAAAGAATGTGGGATTTACAGCATTAACTATGAAGGATAAAACACTGAATATTGACAATATGTGAACGTCACACCCCCCCTGGATCGACATATTTTACAATCAAGCAAAACACAACAAAAATGCAGCAAACAGCGAAATATGAACACGAAGGTAAAAACAAAAACAAACCACCTATGATCTGATATATCACTAAGCTTTAGAACTTTGTTGTAAAAATCTCCTTCCGCATTTCAGGCTGGCGGCTCTGAAAACACTCTGTGGAAACGCTCCCCACCCACACTGCTTGGTGCCTCGTCTGAGCTGCTGTGATTTAGATGACCATAGTAACTAATTAGATTACCATAGTAACTACTTAGATTACCATAGTAACTAGTCTATCATACAAAAGCGCAGATTCCAACCATTGAAATACTTTGTATACTTCCAGACTTACGGTCATTTGAAAACATCACTGCACATCATCCATCCATCCATTTTCTACCGCTTATTCCCTTTTGGGGTTGCGGGGGGCGCTGGCGCCTATCTCAGCTACAATCGGGCGGAAGGCGGGGTACACCCTGGACAAGTCGCCACCTCATCGCAGGGCCAACACAGATAGACAGACAACATTCACATTCACACACTAGGGCCAATTAAGTGTTGCCAATCAACCTATCCCCAGGTGCATGTCTTTGGAAGTGGGAGGAAACCGGAGTACCCGGAGGGAACCCACGCATTCACGGGGAGAACATGCAAACTCCACACAGGAAGATCCCGAGCCTGGATTTGAACCCAGGACTGCAGGGACTTCGTAATGGCAGCTAAACTTTCCATCTTAGAGATCTAAAAAAATATATTTGGGAATGTCCGGCGGGCCGGATTGAAAAGCTTAACGGGCCGCATGTGGCCCCAGGGCCTTAATTTTCCCAAGCCACAATGGAAGAACCTATTCAATTTTGGTGCATATTGTCATGCCTGTTAAGCAAGGTTTATGTTTTGATTTTGGACATTCAGTCACGTTTTGCACTTCCTGGTTTTGTTTGTTTCCATGCCAACCCATTAGTTTCCACCTGGTCCCCTTAAGTCGCGCCCCGATCCTCAGCCTCTCACACCTGTTCTCTATTACCACAGCCAGTACTTAAGTCATTTGCTTTCTGTTCATCACTCTGGGAACTTTGCCTTTTGTAGATGCCTGCATATTTTGACCACGACCACGCACCCTTCATGCCTTGCCACGCTGCTACTTTATTTTCACTACGCCACGTAAGCCTTTTGTATTTTTTGCCTCAGTACTAGTTTTTTGGCTTATTGAGTATCGTTGATAGTATCTTTTGTTTATTCATTATCATTCATGCCAATCGAGCTAATGTTTGGAAAACTTATCAAGGAGCTTTTTGTATTATTAGGTCCATCAGTGGTATATATTATAAACGTATCACTTTCCTCGGGCATCGTTCCCCTAGCATTCAAAAAAGCGGTTATTCATCCTCTCCTTAAAAGACCTAACCTCAATCCTGACCTCATGGTAAACTACGGACCGGTGTCTCACCTTCCCTTTATTTCGAAAATCCTTGAAAAATTTGTTGCAGAGCAGCTAAATGAACGCTTAGCGTTTAACAATCTATGTGAAACCTTTCAATCCGGTTTCAGGGCAAATCACTCTACTGAGACAGCCCTCGCAAAAATGACTAATGATCTATTGCTAACGATGGATTCTGATGCGTCATGTATGTTGCTGCTCCTCGATCTTAGCGCTGCTTTCAATACCGTCGATCATATTATTTTATTAGAGCGTATCAAAACACAAATTGGTATGTCAGACTTAGCCCTGTCTTGGTTTAACTCTTATCTTACTGACAGGATGCAGTGCGTCTCCCATAACAGTGTGACCTCGGACTATGTTAAGGTAACGTGTGGAGTTCCCCAGGGTTCGGTCCTTGGCCCTGCACTCTTCAGCATCTACATGCTCGCCTGTGTATCGGTTGGGGACATCTCTACGCTGCTGATCCGCCTCCGCTTGGGATGGTTTCCTGTGGACGGGACTCTCGCTGCTGTCTTGGATCTGCTTTGAACTGAACTCTCGCGGCTGTGTTGGAGCCACTATGGATTGAACTTTCACAGTATCATGTTAGACCCGCTCGACATCCATTGCTTTCGGTCCCCTAAAAGGTTTCTAATAGTCAGCATTGTCACTGGCGTCCCACTGGGTGTGAGTTCTCCTTTTGATCACTGGGTGTGAGTTTTTCTTGCCCTTATGTGGGTTCTTCCGAGGATGTCGTAGTCGTAATGGTTTGTACAGTCCTTTGAGACATTTGTGATTTAGGGCTATATAAATAATCATTGATTGATTGATATTTTTGTAGCCAAGTTCTGTACCTCATTATGAGCGCCCTTAGTTTGTTTATTTTTTATTATAGTGTTTAAATAAACAAATATGTACCTGAACTCACGCCTGGCACGTCCTGTAATCCCACTGCGTCGAAGGAGCGAAACAAATCCACACCATAGTCCTGACACATATCAAGGACAAGATTTGAACTTAATGCAGTGGTTCTTAACCTTTTTGGATTTACCGAACCCCACCAGTTTCGTATACGCATTCACCGAACTATTTTTTTTCAAATTCAAGACAAAGTTATATGTTTTTGGTAACACTTTAGTATGGGGAACATATTCTAAGTGACAAATACTTAATTTAGAGTTATTTGGACACTAGGGGAACATATTATAAGTAATAAAGACTTAATTTAGAGTTATTTGGTTAGGGTTAGGGTTATAATAAGGCCATGTCGAAAAAGGCATAAATAAGTACGTAATAATGACTAGGTAAGAGCCGATATGTTACTAATTTGCATTTTAATAAGCAACTAATTAATGGTGAAAATGTCTCCCATACTAAAGTGTAAAGTGTTTTTTTTACTGGTGCACAAAATGAACCCTGCATGAACATCACCTTGTTCGAACAACAAAACCAACACAGTGCATAAACTCACAACCAATCACACGCCTGCAAAAGTCAGTCAGCTGTTGTTGTATCCGTAATACGCCGATAGGGAAAAGTTTGTATTTACACCATGAGTCGGGTGTGTTTTGACCTCCGCCCAACCCCTGGGGCCGACTCACCGAACCCCTAGGGTTCGATCGAACCCAGGTTAAGAACCACTGACTTAATGCCTTCCTAAAGATCTGGAAAGTAACCCAAGTCAAAAACAAGTCTCAAACTTTTGCTCCTTGAATGCTGTTCTTGTGTTTCCATCAGCCTGGCGTCATGGCTACAAACTATTGAGTGT